>NC_137865.1:3296228-3338728 GCF_963924005.1 Protomyctophum bolini
ACAGCAATGACACTACTGCATGGGGTCTAGTCTATCTACTTTGTTATAGCAAATGCTCCACAACAACACAGTGAAACAGTGAACAGTGAAACATTCCTTAAACAGTACTTAATTATCTGTTTTGAATCTCAGGTATGTTTCCATTGCATGTCTCATAAGTCATCCACCTAGAGTACACACCTTAATGAACTGACACCAACTATTTAAGCTACGTTGACAAACACAAAACTAGTTTAGCTTGTAGAACATCCTGTCTCCTCATGTCCCCAAGTAACACTGTCCTCTGAAAGGCCATCTGCAATAACCTAATATTAAGTATACTGCGCACCCATTCACCTTTGCAGCTAAGTGTCCCTTTCTCGGACTGCAACTGTAGCCTACTTACTGTATAAGACGGAAGACCCATTTATTGAAATCCCAAACATGGAATATACTTGGACCATGCATTATGCCACATATAATGCCTGTCTGGACGGCCACCTGCCAGTATACAGTGGATAACTTCCCAGTCTTTCTGGGTGACTATATAGCTATTTTTACCCTGAAATCCCAATTTTGGGCCTGTCATTATAGGCTAAGAAGAAAGGACAATTGCTGATCTACAAGGTCACAACATGCCGTAATGTGTTGTGAGCTTGTACGTAGATCGGCTTTTCCCCAAAAATAAGTTTTGATAAATGACTTCTTTTAAAATGTGTAGCGCAGTGGAATAGAGTAGACACTATGACACGTCAAGAGTCAATTAGTACTATAGGCTATACATTTGTGTTCTGGTAATATCATTGATCACTTGTTTTGCATGTCCGTGGCAAAAATAAAATATTAATGGAAATGTCCATCACATTCACAAGCTGGCAAAGTGATTTCCCCGGGTGCAGATAGCTGCTGTATTATCATGGTTATTGGTGGTGGTGGCAATATTAATAATTTTAGTCTGAATATATCAAATCCTGTTTTGAGGATCACACAAGAATAGCATCACTTTATGGACAAAATAACACCCAAAAGGGTTCATAAGTTCAGTCTGCTTGAGGTGTAATGCAGCTTTAAACTAAATAGCAGACAGTGGCACTGGTACATATCTGAACTCATCTTCTCACAGTGCGTGTCAACCACATAGCCGACATTTCTCAGCTTCAATGATCAATCAATCAATCGTTGCATAGAAGCATCATGGTTTTGTTATGCGTACACACCCATGGTACTGTGCCAAGAGAACTCACAAATCAAACGCACGTACAGTACACGCAGTCAAGTTGTCTACAGTCTACCGATGTTAACCATCTCAAACCCACACCCTAACCTCCCACGGGGAAGCACACCTAAACTGCGGTCATCCTGTTCAAGAGCTCCTCTAAGGATGACAAGTAGCCCTCCCAGTCACCTGACCGACAACAGAAAGACAAAGAGAAAAGAGAAAGACAGCAGCAGCCTGGCTGATCTTGGCTGATCTTTATTTAGCAGCAATATTTGCTACACTTGGGTCTGAGGCACCTTACTTTGAAAATAGCTGATCTACAAGCTCAAACTACAACCTTGTAGATCAGCTATTGTTGGCTAAAGTTCTCCTTGGAAAAGGGATGCTATGGTTCAAGTGGTTTAATGTAAAAAAAATAAAAAAAGTTCCTATCCCACAATGATTTGGTGGGCCCCTGTATAGTAACTCTGAGGACCCCCTAGGGGTCATGGGCCCCCTGTGGAAGACCCCTGGTATTGGCTACTACCATTTTTTTAATATCAGAGCCCAGCTACAAATACTTTTATGCTTCATTTATGATCTAATTTGACAATATTCTGGAGCAGGAGCAGAGCGAGGAATGTAATGAGAACTGGAATAGGCCCAGGGGTCAGTCCGGGAGGTCCCAGGTGAGGAAACACCCCTACCAAAAGTAAAAAAAAGATTCTTCTGATCACTTTAAAAGTTTAAGAAATCAACTCAGAATGTTTTAAAACAAAATAATTCTAATATTATGAAAATCGGACATTAACTGGCTGGCATACTGTTCTGGGAGGTCCCAAATAGATGACCCCCCCAGAAACGGGGTGGGGGTCGGGAAAATTTGAACCCCATCATTTTCTCATAGTTTGGACTCTATAGAACCAAGATCTGTAAAAAAATCAATTTTAGCACAAAAATCCTACGGGAGCTGTTTTTTTGACGCCTCGTACCACACTATAATTATTGCTGATAGTTACTCATGATTACAGAGCTGAGTTGTTTTAGGCCACCTTTTCAGGTTGAATTTGAAGGTCAGATAGTTGGAAGTCTCTCTTACTTCTGTGGGGAGACTGTTCCAGTGATGGGAGGCTCTGACAGAGACTGTTCCAGTGATGGGAGGCTCTGACAGAGACTGTTCCAGTGATGGGAGGCTCTGACAGAGACTGTTCCAGTGATGGGAGGCTCTGACAGAGACTGTTCCAGTGATGGGAGGCTCTGACAGAGACTGTTCCAGTGATGGGAGGCTCTAACAGAGACTGTTCCAGTGATGGGAGGCTCTGACAGAGACTGTTCCAGTGATGGGAGGCTCTAACAGAGACTGTTCCAGTGATGGGAGGCTCTGACAGAGACTGTTCCAGTGATGGGAGGCTCTGACAGAGACTGTTCCAGTGATGGGATCGAGGCTCTCACAGAGACTGTTCCAGTGATGGGAGGCTCTGACAGAGACTGTTCCAGTGATGGGAGGCTCTGACAGAGACTGTTCCAGTGATGGGAGGCTCTGACAGAGACTGTTCCAGTGATGGGATCGAGGCTCTCACAGAGACTGTTCCAGTGATGGGAGGCTCTGACAGAGACTGTTCCAGTGATGGGAGGCTCTGACAGAGACTGTTCCAGTGATGGGAGGCTCTGACAGAGACTGTTCCAGTGATGGGAGGCTCTGACAGAGACTGTTCCAGTGATGGGAGGCTCTGACAGAGACTGTTCCAGTGATGGGAGGCTCTGACAGAGACTGTTCCAGTGATGGGAGGCTCTGACAGAGACTGTTCCAGTGATGGGATCGAGGCTCTCACAGAGACTGTTCCAGTGATGGGATCGAGGCTCTCACAGAGACTGTTCCAGTGATGGGAGGCTCTGACAGAGACTGTTCCAGTGATGGGAGGCTCTGACAGAGACTGTTCCAGTGATGGGAGGCTCTAACAAAGACTGTTCCAGTGATGGGAGGCTCTGACAGAGACTGTTCCAGTGATGGGAGGCTCTGACAGAGACTGTTCCAGTGATGGGATCGAGGCTCTCACAGAGACTGTTCCAGTGATGGGAGGCTCTCACAGAGACTGTTCCATTGATGGGAGGCTCTGACAGAGACTGTTCCAGTGATGGGAGGCTCTGACAGAGACTGTTCCAGTGATGGGAGGCTCTAACAGAGACTGTTCCAGTGATGGGAGGCTCTGACAGAGACTGTTCCAGTGATGGGAGGCTCTGACAGAGACTGTTCCAGTGATGGGAGGCTCTGACAGAGACTGTTCCAGTGATGGGAGGCTCTGACAGAGACTGTTCCAGTGATGGGATCGAGGCTCTCACAGAGACTGTTCCAGTGATGGGAGGCTCTGACAGAGACTGTTCCAGTGATGGGATCGAGGCTCTCACAGAGAAGACTGTTTTACCAAAAACACTATAGTCTGGTTGGCACTTGACAGTCCCCTCTGTTCTTCATTAAGAACCACTGATACAGAAACATGAGGTCTTTCAGAAAAAAAATACATTTAAAAAAGCCTTTTTTTTTCCTTTTTTCGACGTCGATAGGCGATATGTTGAACCAGTTTTGCCAAATTGCTAATGCAGGACCATTTACTGTGGTTGGTGTGATTTGGACACGTCAACATCAGGTTCAGGTTGAGGTTTATTTGTCATAATGTTATGTTATATGTTATGTTATGTTATGTTATATAATATAATGTTATGTTCTGTTCTTAATGAACTTTTAATCTTTTAAACCAATAACCACTTCCTTTAGGAAAGGATTCCATATAAGCCCATAGGCTTCTTCCTTTCCTTGCATTATATTTTTGTTTCTTTTATATGTTATTGTCATTTATTTGTATTATATGCTAAATAAACAAACCTAAAACCTAAATAATGTATAGATACAGAGTATAAATACAATGACAATGATTTTGCTCTGCAGAGCACTCTCAGTCTTACATACACAGGACATAAACAAACATCTATAGTGCAAGAAAAAGACAAAAAAGAAAAAAAGTGCAAGTGAAGTGACAAAACAGTGCAATACAGTTCAAGGTCAGCCGTTCGGCAGCCTGACCGCCCCCTGGGGGTAGAAACTGTTACTGAGACGGTGGTGTGAGATTTGATGCTCTGGTAGCGCTTTCTGGATGTGCGAGATGTGACGCACATGGGGGAGGAGCCAAGGAGGGGCTGGTGATGTCACTCTGAGGGGAGGTAGTTTATACTGACAATGTAGGCTATGTATATATATCTGTTCTATCAGAAGCTAGACTGGGACAAGATCTCAGTACACTGGGCCTGTTGGCCGAGTGGACCTATGGACGCTACGCTTCTGGTGCACGCACGCACGCACGCACGCACGCACGCACGCACGCACGCCACGCACGCACGCACGCACGGGCATGGACGGAGTAGGCTATACTCTCCCCCACACCTTCGGCCTGGTGGAGACAACAACAGCACTTCTGTCTTCTAAATAACAGCCTGTATCAGAGAGTCGAGTCTGTGCCGAACCCTTCTGAACTCATACAGATGGTTGTGTGTGTTTTTCTATAGCGTTCCTTTTCCACGTGAATGATTCCAAAAAACAACCAGAGAGAGGAAAAAAAAAGACGTGGTGGACATTTAACAGCTGAGAACACCTCTACAGCTCAGCTTTGAGTCATTTACACCAGTGAGAACACATGCATCCATTCTACTAAATGTCTTCCAAATCCTGACAGTTTTCTGAAAAAGCCTCAGGTTCCTATATCAGTGATTCTCAAACGTATTTAATCAGATTGGGGTCTGCGGCCGATTACATATAATTCTGGGGGGTCTGGAGGGTCCTTGACATGAAATAGTTTGAGAAACACTGATAATACTGTACTGTATACCGTGGTCATTCAATGAACATATAGAGCAGGCAGACAGACAGACAGGCAGGCAGGCAGGCAGGCAGGCAGGCAGGCAGACAGACAGACAGACAGACAGACAGACAGACAGACAGACAGACAGACAGACAGACAGACAGCAATTTAGTCATTTATCAGACGCTCTTAATCCAGAGAGATTTACATTAAGCAATACATCACATACATAACAAGTGGTTATCATGAAACATGCGTAAGCTAAGAACGTAACAGTGGAATATCTATATAATGGAACTATACTATACTATAAAGTGCTATGACTTCATACAGTACAATGCAATTCTAGTGCCGTCTACGTAACATGCTATAAGTCTGTATAAGGATCACATGGTCCAGTAACTAAACATTATACATTACCAAGGTTAACACACACACACACAGTAATACAGAACAGACAGAGCACACACACACACACACACACACACACACACACACACACAGTAATACAGAACAGACAGAGCACGCACACACACACATAATGTAAAGCAGGTTTTTGTGTATAAAGAGCCGTTTCTGCAATACATAGAAGTAAAATCTAGCTGTGTCGCACGCGCACACACACACACACACACACACACACACACACACACACACACACACACACACACACACACACACACACACACACACACACACAGAGAGGGAGGAAGAAACAATAGCCGAGCAGAGAATGATGATGACAGCTGTATACTGTACACGCGGGCGTACATGTTTCCATGTAGTTAATGTTCATAAATGATTCACACAGTGATCTACAGTATGAACATGAGGTTAATGTGTGTGTGTGTGTGTGTGTGTGTGTGTGTGTGTGTGTGTGTGTGTGTGTGTGTGTGTGTGTGTGTGTGTGTGTGTGTGTGTGTGTGTGTGTTTCTGCATTGAGACAGTGATCTGTGAACATGAGGTTAATGTGTGTGTGTGTTTCTGCATTGAGACAGTGATCTGTGAACATGAGGTTAATGTGTGTGTGTTTCTGCATTGAGACAGTGATCTGTGAACATGAGGTTAATGTGTGTGTGTTTCTGCATTGAGACAGTGATCTGTGAACATGAGGTTAATGTGTGTGTGTTTCTGCATTGAGACAGTGATCTGTGAACATGAGGTTAATGTGTGTGTGTTTCTGCATTGAGACAGTGATCTGTGAACATGAGGTTAATGTGTGTGTGTTTCTGCATTGAGACAGTGATCTGTGAACATGAGGTTAATGTGTGTGTGTTTCTGCATTGAGACAGTGATCTGTGAACATGAGGTTAATGTGTGTGTGTTTCTGCATTGAGACAGTGATCTGTGAACATGAGGTTAATGTGTGTGTGTTTCTGCATTGAGACAGTGATCTGTGAACATGAGGTTAATGTGTGTGTGTTTCTGCATTGAGACAGTGATCTGTGAACATGAGGTTAATGTGTGTGTGTGTGTGTGTGTGTGTGTGTGTGTGTGTGTGTGTGTGTGTGTGTGTGTGTGTGTGTGTGTGTGTGTGTGTGTGTGTGTGTGTGTGTGTTTCTGCATTGAGACAGTGATCTGTGAACATGAGGTTAATGTGTGTGTGTGTGTGTGTGTGTGTTTCTGCATTGAGACAGTACGAAGCCAACACACACAATTATTTTGGACAAAACAAATAATTACATAGAAGAAAAACAACAAAAAAGTGTCGTAATCTGCCGTTTTTTTCTACTTTCTAATTCTTTGTTTAATATTGTCATGATTTAGAAGACAATTGTATAGAATCGTTTCGTCCCAAATGGGTTGGGACAAGTCCTGGACCGGAAGTATGCAGAAATGCATTGGACTCCGGGCAACAGCCCAGCTTTAATGACCTTAAATCCCTTTAGTTTAGATTGTTTTGTAGTAATAGTACAATGTAAACATTAAAGAGACTTCAGTTGTTACTGTAGAATACTTTAAAACAGTTGTCATGTTGCACACATGCTTTAAAATAGCTCTTATATATTTGCGCCGCCCCTTGTTGAAAACAATGTATTTCCAACCATTTCAGGCTGCATGAACAGCGCTCGGTGCTCGGTTTCTGCCCCCTCAATGTCCTAACTCTTCTAAAGGAAGAAGCAAGCTGCAGCGAATAGTAAACCTAGCCTCAAAAATAATTGGGCAGAGACAGCAACAATTAGGCTGTATCTACAAGGAGGTACTTCGTAAAAAAGCTATCAAGATAGCAAACGACCTCCTCTCATCCACTCTGCAGGGAGTTCCAACTACTTCCCTCTGGTAGACGGTACAAAGTACCAAGAGCTAACCGTAACATTTAAAAAAAATCTTTCATACCAAATGCCATTAACCCATTCTGACCTGAGATCAGATTCATACGAGGTTTCCACTGGACACACACTGTGTCTGATTAACTCATTCTGACCTGAGATCAGATTCTAAAAATGTCAGTCGTTCCTCGATTTTTCAAAAATAGCAGACCTACAAGCTCGTAGCGCGCCACTCGGTGGCGCGCTATGAGCTTGTAGATCTGCTATTTTTCAATAGCTAAAGCATGACATGCTGCTAACACCGAAATGGGTTCCCGTTCAGAATGGGTTAAGGCACTAAATGACACCATGTCTCGCTAGATTTGTTTGTTTTCCAATGTATCTCACTGTTGTCCTGCACTTTTTTTGCCATGATAAAATAATTGTGTTAAGTGTTGTTGCTGTTGTTGTAACCGTTTGTTTTTTACTGTTTGAGACCGAAGACGAATTTCCACACGTGGACAATAAATGAAACTAACTAACTAACTAACTTCTATTAGATGGCTCTGGGTTTCTGCCCCCTCAATGTCCTAACTCTTCTATTAGATGGCTCTGGGTTTCTGCCCCCTCAATGTCCTAACTCTTCTATTAGATGGCTCTGGGTTTCTGCCCCCCTCAATGTCCTAACTCTTCTATTAGATGGCTCTGGGTTTCTGCCCCCTCAATGTCCTAACTCTTCTATTAGATGGCTCTGGGTTTCTGCCCCCTCAATGTCCTAACTCTTCTATTAGATGGCTCTGGGTTTCTGCCCCCTCAATGTCCTAACTCTTCTATTAGATGGCTCTGGTTTAAGTAAGGTCGGTATCCTCAGGGTGTTTGTCTGTATTATTTAGGTGTTCACTCCCTGCCATTAATCATTGTTTCACAACACACTGACCCGCACAGGAATGAAGCTGTAGCTCTTAGATTAGATTCGATTAGATTCCGTCTACGATGGAATATCAAGGGAATAGCGCAATAAAGTGAGCCAGAGAAGAGCAAGCCAGGCCATTCCCTCATAATGTGACCCACCGTGAATGAGAGACAGCCGTTCCCTCATAATGTGACCCACCGTGAACGAGAGACAGCCGTTCCCTCATAATGTGACCCACCGTGAATGAGAGACAGTCGTTCCCTCATAATGTGACCCACCGTGAATGAGAGACAGCCGTTCCCTCATAATGTGACCCACCGTGAACGAGAGACAGTCGTTCCCTCATAATGTGACCCACCGTGAATGAGAGACAGCCGTTCCCTCATAATGTGACCCACCGTGAATGAGAGACAGTCGTTGGATTAATGCACATTTTCGCTATATTCAAAATGTCCTATGAAAGCAGGGAATCATAATAGCTTCAAAACAAATTGACATATTGGTTGTTCAGTTTGACCCACCGGTTTTGGAGATATGGCTTATAGAGTAATGTCTGGCAGAGAAACGGCGAGTTGAGAAAACTATTTTACACCTAGCTACATGTTTAAGCATTTATGTCATATTTACATGTCTTCTGTGGTCTCTAACATTACACCTATAGCTACATGTTTAAGCATTTATGTCATATTTACATGTCTTCTGTGGACTCTAACATTACACCTATAGCTACATGTTTAAGCATTTATATCATATTTACATGTCTTCCGTATTTCAGAGCCAATCGGAGAGGAGATGCAGACCAAACAGCCAATCACCGCACAGGACAGGATGTGATGCCACACATCTCATTAACCGACATGGTGTGTCTGTGATTGTGAGTTTGTGTGTGTGTGTGTGTGTGTGTGTGTGTGTGTGTGTGTGTGTGCATGGGCGTGCGTGTGTTAGCGTGCGTGTGCGTGTGAGAGGGTGATTGTGTGTGTGTGTGTGTATTAGTGCGTCACTTGTGTGGGTTACCGTAATTTGTGTGAATGTGTGTGCACGTGCGTGTGTGTGTGTGTGTGTCATGGTGCACACCAACATGTCCGAAAACGATGACATCATCAACTGCACCATCAGTCACCAGATCCACCTGTACCTGTTTTCCCCTGTCTACATCCTGGTGCTGCTGGTGAGCACTGGACGTGTGTGCGTGCGTGTGCGTGTGTGTGTGTGTGTGTGTGCGTGTGTGCGCGTGTGTGTGCGCGTGCATGTGTGTGTGCAATTAACCCATTCTGAACGGGAACCCATTTTTGTGTTAGCATCATGTTATGCTTTAGCTATTGAAAAATAGCAGATCTACAAGCTCATAGCGCGCCACCGAGTGGCGCGCTACGAGCTTGTAGGTCTGCTATTTTTGAAAAACCGAAGAACGACTGACTTTTTAAAAATCTGATCTCAGGTCAGAATGGGTTAATCAGACCAGTGTGTGTCCAGTGGAAACCTCGTATGAATCTGATCTCAGGTCAGAATGGGTTAAGTGGAAGCACTATGGAGCGTCGCAGTCCATCCCCCTTTCAGAACGACGAGTGACCTTTTAAGCGTCGTACGAAGCCAACTCTTGTCGTGACAAATCATGACAACAACACACAATATTTTGGACCAAACAAAATAATTACAAAGAAGGAAAACAACAAAAAAAAGGTGTTAAATCCTGCCTTTTTTTCCTCCTACTTTCTAATTCTTTGTTTGGCCCAATTTTTTTTGTTTGTTGTCATGATTTGTCACGACAAGAGTTGTCTTTGTCCGCGCGGCGTTAACTGTCTTTAAATAAATACTTTCTTGAAAAGTCTATGAGGGAAAATGAACGGGGATTTCGAGGGGGGGGGGGGGGTATCTCGAGGGGGGGCGGGACTGCGACGCTCTATGAACCATGTTACAAAAATGCTGGTGGAGGGGCTCGCCGGGTGAAACATTGCCAGAGGTAAGATACTCAAAGCTGCTTTATAAGTGTGTTTATTTTATTTTATATATATTATTTTTTTATCCCACGATTCTGTAACCCATTTTTCACCCCTGTGTCAATCATCTAATGTGATCCTGGGCTCTACACACCCTCCGCCAACCTGGGGAGAGCAACGGACTTGAACTCATGCTTCCTTCATGCCTGAGTGTCCAAGTTGCTCCTTTACACCTGACAGGGGGGAGTTTCCCTGGTTGGACGTAGCGTAGCGCGTGGAAGGAACACGTTATTCCAACCAGTTCCTTTCCCCTCCATCAGGCGCCCCGGCTGGCCAGGGGGAGGCAGTTTAGAGACCAGTTCCAGGTGGTACAAAGTACTGTCTACCTCGGTTTTGATCTGCTTTACAATTTGAATCTTCAGGGTGGAACTTTGCCCGTCAGAGTGCCTGTTTCCAAACAAACGCCCGGACCGAAAGAGGTCATACTAGCATGTCTTGTCTTGTACTACATGTACTCTATGTTATAGGCGGGCGTTCCCTCCAACCTGTACAGTCTCTACCATGTGTGTGTGTGTGTGTGTGTGTGTGTGTGTGTGTGTGTGTGTGTGTGTGTGTGTGTGTGTGTGTGTGTGTGTGTGTGTGTGTGTGTGTGTGTGCGTGCACTATAGGTGGGCGTTCCCTCCAACCTGTACAGCCTCTACCATGCCGTTCTACAGTTGAGACAACGCAACGAACTGGGAGTTTATTTACTGAACCTCACCGTGTCTGACCTGCTGTACCTGGCCTCTCTACCACTGTGGCTACAGTACTTCTTTCAGGTATTATTGAGACAATCTATCCCATTGAGACAAAGCAGGGTGCCTATGGGCTATAGTTCCACACATTGGAACTATCCCATTGAGACAAAGCAGGGTGCCTATGGGCTATAGTTCCACACATTGGAACTATCCCATTGAGACAAAGCAGGGTGCTATGGGGCCTGGGCTATAGTTCCACACATTAGAACTATCCCATTGAGACAAAGCAGGGTGCTATGGGCTATAGTTCCACACATTAGAACTATCCCATTGAGACAAAGCAGGGTGCTATGGGCTATAGTTCCACACATTGGAACTATCCCATTGAGACAAAGCAGGGTGCTATGGGCTATAGTTCCACACATTGGAACTATCCCATTGAGACAAAGCAGGGTGCTATGGGCTATAGTTCCACACATTGGAACTATCCCATTGAGACAAAGCAGGGTGCTATGGGCTATAGTTCCACACATTGGAACTATCCCATTGAGACAAAGCGGGGTGCTATGGGCTATACTTCCACACATTGGAACTATCCCATTGAGACAAAGCGGGGTGCTATGGGCTATACTTCCACACATTGGAACTATCCCATTGAGATATAATGAGCACTTCCTCATTCCATTATTACAATGGGAGTCAACGCTACTCTCATACTAGATCCGTCTGATCTTCTGATTGACAGCTGATTGACAGCTGAGGAGTGAATGACTTTCCTTAACTAACGCTAAGCTTCATTGCACCATTGTGTAGTATTGTTATTTTGTGTGTAACGTGTGTGTGTGTGTGTGTGTGTGTGTGTGTGTGTGTGTGTGTGTGTGTGTGTGTGTGTGTGCATGTGTGTGTTTGCACGTGCGTGCGTGTGTGTGTGTGCAGGATGACAACTGGAGCCACAGGGAGTGGGTGTGTCAGCTGTGTGGCTTCCTGCTCTACGAGAACATCTACATCAGCATCGGCTTCCTGTGCTGCATCAGTCTGGACCGATACCTGGCCGTGGTCCACCCATTGAGGTAGGTCCACCCATTGAGGTAGGTCCACCCATTGAGGTATAAGTCCACCCATTGAGGTATAAGTCCACCCATTGAGGTAGGTCCACCCATTGAGGTAGGTCCACCCATTGATTTATAGGTCCACCCATTGAGGTATAGGACAACCCATTAGGGTAGGTCCACCCATTGAGGTATAAGTCCACCCATTGAGGTATAAGTCCACCCATTGAGGTATAAGTCCACCCATTGAGGTAGGTCCACCCATTGAGGTAGGTCCACCCATTGATGTATAGGTCCACCCATTAACGTAGGTCCACCCATTAAGCTGAGGTACTAAAGTGTCTTCCAGGTTCTCCAGTCTAGCGCCCTCATGTGGTCGTCTCTGAACAGGTTCTCCAGTCTAGTGCCCTCATGTGGTTGTCTCTAAACATGTTCTCCAGTCTAGCGCCCTCATGTGGTTGTCTCTATAAACAGGTTCTCCAGTCTAGCGCCCTCATGTGGTCGTCTCTAAACATGTTCTCCAGTCTAGCGCCCTCATGTGGTCGTCTCTGAACAGGTTCTCCAGTCTAGCGCCCTCATGTGGTCGTCTCTAAACATGTTCTCCAGTCTAGTGCCCTCATGTGGTCGTCTCTAAACATGTTCTCCAGTCTAGTGCCCTCATGTGGTCGTCTCTAAACATGTTCTCCAGTCTAGTGCCCTCATGTGGTCGTCTCTGAACAGGTTCTCCAGTCTCAGGTCTCATGTGGTCGTCTCTAAACAGGTTCTCCAGTCTAGTGCCCTCATGTGGTTGTCTCTGAACAGGTTCTCCAGTCTCAGGTCTCATGTGGTTGTCTCTAAACAGGTTCTCCAGTCTAGCGCCCTCATGTGGTTGTCTCTGAACAGGTTCAGTCTAGCGCCCTCATGTGGTCGTCTCTGAACAGGTTCTTCAGTCTCAGGTCGATGCGCGCCGCCTGGCTCACCAGCGCCCTCATCTGGCTGAAGGAGGTGGCGGTGGGCGTGGTCTTCTTCAGACACAGAGTGCTGAGCCGCGATAGGACGCAGCACAACCAATTGGTGTGCTTCGAGCACTACCCCATGCAGGACTGGGAGTATCCAATCAACTACTACCGCTTCATCGTGGGCTTCCTCTTCCCATTGGCTATCCTGTCGGTAGGTTGGCCTCTTCCCATTGGCTATCCTGTCTGTAGATTGCCCTCTTCCCATTGGCTATCCTGTCGGTAGGTTGGAGTGGTATAAACTTAAGGGTGCGTTCAGAATTGCGCCCCGGGAGCGCACTCGTATATTAGTTAGCATTGCACAGTGTGCTCAGTGCGCTATTTCCGAACGCGCCCACAGTAACTACGTACATTACTGCATTTACTGTACTTAACAACTTCATCTGTGATAACCCAGACATATTTACATATTTGTGACTTCTTTTGATACAGAGACAATCATGGCAGCAAGACTATAACTGTTCATGGAAAATGAGTTAATATCACAAGCAGACTCTTCACATACTAGAGATGTCTGAAATAAATTTGACATGTAAATATGAACTAAATGCTTAAACATGTAGCTAGGTGTAATGTTAGAGTCAACAGAAGACATGTAAATATGAAATTAATGCTTAAACATGTAGCTATAGGTGTAATGTTAGAGTCCACAGAAGACATGTAAATATGAAATAAATGCTTAAACATTTAGATATAGGTGTAATGTTAGAGTCCACAGAAGACATGTAAATATGAACTAAATGCTTAAACATGTAGCTAGGTGTAATGTTAGAGACCACAGAAGTGAACCTTTTCAAGCCTGTTTTCTCAACTCGCTGTTTCTCTGCCAGACATTACTCTATAAGCCATATCTCCAGAACCGGTGGGTCAAACTGAACAACCAATGTGTCAATTTGAAGCTATGATGAAACAAAAACAAGAACAATATAAATCAAAGCGGTCACATTTGATAACCCAGACCCATATTTGAACAACCGAAACTGGCGCTCCTGAGAAACATGATTATAGTATGTTGAAGACATGACTGTGTGTGTGTGTGTGTGTGTGTGTGTGTGTGTGTGTGTGTGTGTGTGTGTAGGTCAGTTACCTGTTACTGTAACTGTTACTGTACCTGTTACTTGATCTCCTACACAAATTCTCCCAGACATGGGCCCTGACAGTGAACCTAACTAAGACTAAAATCATGATATTTCAAAAAAGGCCCAGCCGCCAAAACCACCAATTTTTCCTAAATACAATCCCACTAGAACAAACAACAAACTATACCTACCTTGGCCTAAACATCAGCAGCACAGGGAACTACAACCAAGCGATAAAGGACCTGAGAGACAAGGCAAGAAGGGCATTCTATGCCATCAAAAGGAACATCAAAATAGACATCCCAATTAAAACCTGGCTTAAAATACTGGACTCTGTGATAGAACCAATTTCCCTCTATGGTTGCGAGATCTGGGGACCATTAGCAAACCATGATCTTGAAAAATGGGATAAACACCAAACCGAGACCCTACACACAGAACTCTGCAAATCCATTCTCCGTACCCAGCGAAAAACACCAAATAATGCATGCAGGGCAGAATTAGGACGATACCCACTCATAATCAAAATAAAAAAGAGAGCACTTAAGTTCTACAACCACCTAAAATAAAGTGACCTAGATGCACTCCATAACAAGGCACTCACACACAGTGAAACTCTAGAGAGATGCCCCCTCAGCCAGCTGGCCCTGGAACTCCGAGCACAAACACAAACAGAGCCACGAGATAGAAAACCCATTGGACTAAACCAAATTATAAAACAGCAAAGGGAAAACTATCTGACACATTGGAAAGGAGCAACACAAAAGCAGAGTAAACTAGAATGCTATCTGGCCCTAAACAGAGAATACACAGTGGCAGAATACCTGAGCACCGTGACCGACCCAAAACAAAGAAAAATCTTAACTAGGTACAGACTCAGTGAGCACAGTCTCGCGATGGAGAAAGGCCGTCATAGGCAGACCTGTATCCCGAGAGAAGACAGACTATGCACACACTGCACACAAAATGAAGTGGAAACCGAGCTACACTTCCTAACCATCTGTCCATTGTACCAAGACATCAGAGACACATACTTCCCACAGATCACAACCACACACAGAGATTTTGAAAACATGACCAATGACAAAAAACTCCCATATCTGCTGGGCGAAGTACAACAATGTGCAAACACAGCAGCAAGATTTGTGAGTTGCTGTGATAGGAGAAGGATATCAAATGGAACACAACCACCCTAAAGACTAATCATTGTGTATATTCCTGCACTATACCTGCATCGAGTGACCTTGGTACATAGAATTTGATCTATTGAAGATTCTGACCTTCAAATGTACATCATTTCTGTTTTGATTGTATTGCTGTATTGTTGTATTGTTCTTTCTGCTTTGGCAATGTAAACGCATGTTTTCTCATGCCAATAAAGCCCTTTGAATTGAATTGTGTGTCCTCCGGGCTGTGGGACACAGTGCGGGGACTAACTGTGTGTGTGTGTGTGTGTGTGTGTGTGTGTGTGTGTGTAGGTCAGTTACCTGTGTGTCCTCCGGGCTGTGGGACGCAGTGCGGGGACGCAGGCGGATCAGAAGACGAGGATCAGACACCTGGTCGGCAGCACCATCCTCATCTTCCTCGTGTGTTTCTCTCCCTACCACATCTTCCTCCTAGTGCGCACCCTGCTGGAGAGGGACTGCAACTTCATAGCAGGTATAGACAGTTTATATTATTACACTTTTTTTGTTTTACTGTAGTGTTTTTAGTTTACTGTACAACCCTTTTCATACCAAGGTCCATTATTATTATACATTATTATACATTATTATACATTAAGCCCAAAACTAAAGAATATTGTTTTCTTTATCGTAGGTGTATTTATCTATATATTTCAGGTATATTTAACTAGACATTTCATATATATTTTCAGGTATATTTAACTACCACCACCTGTCTCTCCTGCCGTCCAGTGTGAACTGTATTAAACTACATATTTACATATATATATTTTCAGGTATATTTAACTATATATTTTATATATATTTCAGGTATATTAACTATATATTTTCAGGTATATTTAACTACCACCACCTGTCTCTCCTGCTGTCCAGTGTGAACTGTATTAAACTACATATTTACATATATATATTTTCAGGTATATTTAACTACTACCACCTGTCTCTCCTGCTGTCCAGTGTGAACTGTATTAAACTACATATTTACATATATATATTTTCAGGTATATTTAACTACCACCACCTGTCTCTCCTGCTGTCCAGTGTGAACTGTATTAAACTACATATTTACATATATATATTTTCAGGTATATTTAACTACCACCACCTGTCTCTCCTGCTGTCCAGTGTGAACTGTATTAAACTACATATTTACATATATATATTTTCAGGTATATTTAACTACTACCACCTGTCTCTCCTGCTGACCAGCGTGAACTCCCTGGCCGATCCGGCTCTCTACTGTTTCGTCAGCGAGGCCGCGAGGCGGGGCCTGTACCGCCTGTTGCTCCGCCCCCTCGTTAACGTATTCTGCTGCTGCCGTCGCCGCGGCAACGCCAGCCCCGCCCGGCCCCGCCCGGCCGCCGACTCCCGCGAGGTGGCCACGCCCACCGACGCCCCGCCCTCCTCCTCCGTCACGCTGCTGACGCACCTCAGGATGAACGCCGACGACGTGGCGTTGACCCGTTCTGACCTGAGATCAGATTCACACCAGGTTTCCACTGGACACACACTGGTCTGATTAACCCATTCTAACCTGAGATCAGATTCACACCAGGTTTCCACTGGACACACACTGGTCTGATTAACCCCATTCTGACCTGAGATCAGATTCATACCAGGTTTCCACTGCTGGACACACACTGGTCTGATTAACCCCATTCTGACCTGAGATCAGATTCATACCAGGTTTCCACTGCTGGACACACACTGGTCTGATTAACCCATTCTGACGTGAGATCAGATTCTAAAAAAGTCAGTCGTTCTTCGATAATAAAAAAAAATAGCAGACCTACAAGCTCGTAGCGCGCCACTCGGTGGCGCGCTACGAGCTTGTAGATCTGCTATTTTTCAATAGCTAAAGCACAACATGATGCTATAACACCAAAACGGGTTCCCGTTCCGAATGGGTTAATCACGGCGGACGGCCGTAAAAAACCCCCGAAGGACGAGTGTCTGATGGAGATGGAGGAACGGTCGGGACTCGCGGTCCGACCCACGTCGGAACGGCCTTCGCGTTTGACCTATAGCTACATGTTTAAGCATGTATTTCATATTTACTCGTCGATTTCAGCTCCGAGACATATTTCAGACATGCTCTAGTACATGGGTGTCAAACACAAGGCCCGCGGGCCAAATGTGGCCCGCCATGTCATTTAATGTGGCCCGCCTGCCTCAAGCAAAAAAAAAAAATTTTTTAATAGCCAAAATATAGGCTTATAAGTAAGGCTGCATGATATATCGAACATGTACCTTCATCAGAGTGGAGAATATAAGTATAAATCAAGTTGAGCAAAGCCACTCTTCTCTGCCCCTCTCTCTAACAGACACAGTTAACGATTGCTTGTTAAGTGCCTGCCAGACAGACAATCAGATGAAATGAAGGCAGGTGTAGAGTAGAGTGTAGACTAGTGAACTGAACATGTTCTCTTTATATCAAGTACTTCATACCAGCCCCTTATGAAACTACTTCTCCCCAAATCCAAATGGATTTCATTTTCCATCCTGAATGGCAGTAACTAGCATACAATGAGAACTGAGAAGATATCCACAAAGGTTTACTCAAAACTCACTCAAAACTGATTATATAACTGTAACCATCAAAGCATGCACTCAACATAATGGTTATGTGACCATGGCATGTGCATAATATAAAATCTTATACGTTTTATCTGATATTGATTAATATGGGGGGTGGGTTCAATTAATCGATTATTAATCGGCAGAGCTGTCGACTATTCAATTTGGCTGATGTTCACTTTGTGGCATCCCTACAAGTTACAACAAGTGAGTAAGTGACTATCTCTCTTCTATACTGGTGTGTGGCGTCTCTTGCGTGATATTAGTGTGGTACGAGGTGTATTTCCGTAGGATTTTTTTGCTAAAAGTGATTTTTTTGCTTTTTTGGCTTTCATAGGGACCAAACTGTCAGAAAATGATGGGGTTCAAATTTTCCCGACCCCCACCCCTTATTTGGGGGGTCATATATTTTGGGACCTCCCATAATATTACGCCAGACAATTAATGTCCGATTTTCATAATATTAGGGTTGTTTTATAGGTTTTTAAATATTCTGAGTTGATTTATTATTATTACACTTTGAAAGTAGCCAGAATGATCTTTTCTGACTTTAGGTTGGGGTCTTTCTTCACCGGGACCCCCCGGACTCATCTCAGTACTCATTACATTCCTCGCTCTGCTCCTGTTCCAGAACAATGTCAAATTAGATAATACTTAAAGCATTAAAAGCTTTTGTAGCTGGGCACTGATTACAAAAATGAGTAGTAGTTAATACAGGGGGTCTTCCACAGGGGGCCGGGACTAGTTTTTCCCCTATTCTTGCACCCATATATACAGATTTGCAAGTATTTCGAATAGTATTAGAATATCTTGCGTTTATGTAAAGTACTTTGATAGTTTATTAGTATTCTACCATTATTGTTGACAGATGTTACTGCAGGTAATAAAGGTATTGCAACTTCTCACTTTGGGCACGCAGAATGTGTCCATTTATTTCACACACTGCACTCACACTAACAACACACACACACACACACACACACACACACACACACACACACACACACACACACACACACACACACACACACACACACACACACACACACACACACACACACACCTATACTCTTAAAGAGCCCATGGTCAATTATGCCTACAATACATTATTTGCAGGATCTATTCATCTTCGTCATCATCATCTTGAATGTCCTCCCTAATATTGTTGGGACCGTACCCAAGTTTCCTCAGCCCTATGTTCCCTCAGGCCTATGTTCCCTCAGGCCTATGTTCCCTCAGCCCTATATGTTCCCTCAGCCCTATGTTCCCTCATTCCAAAACAGAGGGGGGGGGGGGGGGGCTGTAAGGCATCGATTATACTATAATGCTACCCATACAGTAGTTCACCCTGCAGCAACAGAACACATTACAGATACCAAGTTACAGCAATGACACTACTGCATGGGGTCTAGTCTATCTACTTTGTTATAGCAAATGCTCCACAACAACACAGTGAAACAGTGAACAGTGAAACATTCCTTAAACAGTACTTAATTATCTGTTTTGAATCTCAGGTATGTTTCCATTGCATGTCTCATAAGTCATCCACCTAGAGTACACACCTTAATGAACTGACACCAACTATTTAAGCTACGTTGACAAACACAAAACTAGTTTAGCTTGTAGAACATCCTGTCTCCTCATGTCCCCAAGTAACACTGTCCTCTGAAAGGCCATCTGCAATAACCTAATATTAAGTATACTGCGCACCCATTCACCTTTGCAGCTAAGTGTCCCTTTCTCGGACTGCAACTGTAGCCTACTTACTGTATAAGACGGAAGACCCATTTATTGAAATCCCAAACATGGAATATACTTGGACCATGCATTATGCCACATATAATGCCTGTCTGGACGGCCACCTGCCAGTATACAGTGGATAACTTCCCAGTCTTTCTGGGTGACTATATAGCTATTTTTACCCTGAAATCCCAATTTTGGGCCTGTCATTATAGGCTAAGAAGAAAGGACAATTGCTGATCTACAAGGTCACAACATGCCGTAATGTGTTGTGAGCTTGTACGTAGATCGGCTTTTCCCCAAAAATAAGTTTTGATAAATGACTTCTTTTAAAATGTGTAGCGCAGTGGAATAGAGTAGACACTATGACACGTCAAGAGTCAATTAGTACTATAGGCTATACATTTGTGTTCTGGTAATATCATTGATCACTTGTTTTGCATGTCCGTGGCAAAAATAAAATATTAATGGAAATGTCCATCACATTCACAAGCTGGCAAAGTGATTTCCCCGGGTGCAGATAGCTGCTGTATTATCATGGTTATTGGTGGTGGTGGCAATATTAATAATTTTAGTCTGAATATATCAAATCCTGTTTTGAGGATCACACAAGAATAGCATCACTTTATGGACAAAATAACACCCAAAAGGGTTCATAATTTCAGTCTGCTTGAGGTGTAATGCAGCTTTAAACTAAATAGCAGACAGTGGCACTGGTACATATCTGAACTCATCTTCTCACAGTGCGTGTCAACCACATAGCCGACATTTCTCAGCTTCAATGATCAATCAATCAATCGTTGCATAGAAGCATCATGGTTTTGTTATGCGTACACACCCATGGTACTGTGCCAAGAGAACTCACAAATCAAACGCACGTACAGTACACGCAGTCAAGTTGTCTACAGTCTACCGATGTTAACCATCTCAAACCCACACCCTAACCTCCCACGGGGAAGCACACCTAAACTGCGGTCATCCTGTTCAAGAGCTCCTCTAAGGATGACAAGTAGCCCTCCCAGTCACCTGACCGACAACAGAAAGACAAAGAGAAAAGAGAAAGACAGCAGCAGCCTGGCTGATCTTGGCTGATCTTTATTTAGCAGCAATATTTGCTACACTTGGGTCTGAGGCACCTTACTTTGAAAATAGCTGATCTACAAGCTCAAACTACAACCTTGTAGATCAGCTATTGTTGGCTAAAGTTCTCCTTGGAAAAGGGATGCTATGGTTCAAGTGGTTTAATGTAAAAAAAATAAAAAAAGTTCCTATCCCACAATGATTTGGTGGGCCCCTGTATAGTAACTCTGAGGACCCCCTAGGGGTCATGGGCCCCCTGTGGAAGACCCCTGGTATTGGCTACTACCATTTTTTTTATATCAGAGCCCAGCTACAAATACTTTTATGCTTCATTTATGATCTAATTTGACAATATTCTGGAGCAGGAGCAGAGCGAGGAATGTAATGAGAACTGGAATAGGCCCAGGGGTCAGTCCGGGAGGTCCCAGGTGAGGAAACACCCCTACCAAAAGTAAAAAAAATATTCTTCTGATCACTTTAAAAGTTTAAGAAATCAACTCAGAATGTTTTAAAACAAAATAATTCTAATATTATGAAAATCGGACATTAACTGGCTGGCATACTGTTCTGGGAGGTCCCAAATAGATGACCCCCCCAGAAACGGGGTGGGGGTCGGGAAAATTTGAACCCCATCATTTTCTCATAGTTTGGACTCTATAGAACCAAGATCTGTAAAAAAATCAATTTTAGCACAAAAATCCTACGGGAGCTGTTTTTTTGACGCCTCGTACCACACTAATAGCCTACCTACCCGATCACCAGGGAGCAGCAACACACACACACACACACACACACACACACACACAATAGCCTTCTATATAATGCTGCGCACATATATTATATTTAAAAAAATACCCAGCATAATCTTTGGGAAGGCTAAGCCTTCCCTAGCCTTACACACCCGCCGCCTATGGGCACTGTACTGTAGGCATATAATACCTGGCTAGGTGAAAACAAAAGAAACCTGATTAGCATTTGAGTACTTTTAACACCTCTGAACAGCCGACGGAGAGGTTCACATTTTCGGAATTTTGCGACAGTCACAGAGGGTCAATCATTCCCAGAAAATCTGTAATGTTAATATAAAATGTCCACGAAAATCTTCATGGGGGCTAAAAGGGGCTATTTAATTCTTCATGGGGGCTACAGCCCCATAGCCCCCACAGACTCGACGTCGTTGGTATGTCCCCTTTATGAAATGGATTGTCCCGAGTTTTACTTTTACTGCAAAAGTATTTAAATTGATCCATGAAGTTTCTCACCACATAGGCAATAAAAAACGCCTATTTGAAAGAGGGAGTTCCTGTATATGCATGTATAGCTAGCTATCATAGCTAGGGCTGAGCCCGATTGGCAGGGCTGTTGCAGGCTGGGTCTTGGCTGGGGGCTACACATGCACCTGATTGAAACAGATAGCAGATCTACAAGCTCATAGCACGGCACAAAGCTCTGTGGCACGGCAGCAGGCCCGGTTCGATGCTGGATTAGTAGAGAGGTCACCCCCCAAGGGGCCAGCTAGGCACTCCAATGTTGAAGCGCTGGGCCCTAGTGGTAAGAGGAAGGACTGCAGGCGGACCAGTGGATTCATGACGAGGAAACCCCGTGCAGCTGGGCTTTAACATTGAGCGCTCGTTTGCACTTCCGCATTTGACCTCCAAATTTTGGAGGTCAAATGCGGAAATGCGCCCAAAAAGGCGGAAATAGACGGTCCCTCCGGCGGCTTCAAAACGCCACTGAGCAACTTCCACTGACATGAATAGCGGAGGGGGCGGAGCTTCGCACCAGTTCAGTCTCTATCCTTTTAATACTCTATGGGTCACCCCCACACATGCATGCACGCGCAGAGGAAGTGTGTCGCTCTGCGCTGTGATTGGCTGAGCTTTGCATCATTTTAGTGCCACGTGAGTTTATAAGTGGGAACCGTAGCAACCAACCCATCATAATTTTTTCTACGGTTCCCACTTATAAACAGTATCTAGATTCTATAACTGTTTGGGGGAGCTCTTTCTCAAGACTTTTCTGCACATACTTTTAATCAACAAGACGCCTTGCTGAGCGAAGTGCCTGTGAAGGAATGAAGGAAATGTGGTGTCATTTGAGGCGAACAGCTGGGAGTGTGTTGGGTACTGTGGGAGTCTTGTTTCTAGTGGCAGTGGCTATCCTCAACGAGGTCTCTTCTTCTAGACTCGACTTTGCAAATGCATCGCCAGATTTGACATGGCCGTCCACTATGAGGTTGAGCAGCGAGGATTCTTGGATTGAAGGGGGAGGTTACTTGCCTTTCAACATCTCTTATCAGCTCCTGGCTGGGGTGCCAGCTGGAAACCGCAGGTTCCTAGCTATTGGTTTAGCATCAGTGAAAAGAATGAAGGGCAGCTATCTTCTCGACACCCTGCACTCCATATTCAGCCATTCGTCCCAGGAAGAACGCTCCGCCATGGTGGTGGTGTTACTGCTGCCGGAGTTCGATTCCCTCTGGAGAGATGGAACGGTGGGGGAAATCAGAGCTGCGTTCACCTCAGAGCTAGAGCAGGGGCAGTTGCTGGTGATGCATGTTCCTCTGCAGTATTACCCCCCTCTGACGAGACTGAAGCGGAACTATAATGATCCTCCCGACCGGGTGTCTTGGCGCTCCAAGCAGAACATAGACTACTCCTTCCTGCTTCACTACAGCGCCGGCCTCAGCCAGTACTACCTCCAGCTGGAGGACGACGTGGCCGCGGCGCACAACTTCCTGTCTACCATCCGCACACGTGTCCAGGAGCAAAACGCAAAGGGTGTCAAGTGGGCGACGCTGGAGTTCTCTGCGCTGGGCTACATTGGAAAACTGTACCGCTCTGCCGAGCTCCCTCAGTTGGCACGCTTACTCTTTGTCTTCTACCAGGAAATGCCCTGTGACTGGCTGCTGACTCACTTCCACAGGTTGATGACCCAGAACGAGCCTATCCTCTTGAAGCCCTCGCTGTTCCAGCACATGGGAATGTTCTCCTCCTTTAGGGGAAACTACAACGCATTAAAGGATTGGGACTTTAAAGAGTGATCCTTCCAATCCCTCAGCACATGGGAATGTTCTCCTCCTTTAGGGGAAACTACAACGCATTAAAGGATTGGGACTTTGAAGAGCTCCAATCCCTCAGCACAGGTCTTCACTGACTTTTACTGAACTTTTTACTTCAGCACTTTTCAACCTATATCTTCATATAATTGGTCCTCACTAATGTTCATGTTAAAATACCACCATTTTTTTCCCACCTACTCAACCTGTGTCTCATATATAGGAGGGCTGTGGGCAGTTCAGGAACTGTCCACCAGTGACATCATCGTTAGGCCGTTTTTTATTTATTTTTTACGATAGAAAGCCTGCACGTGTGTGTGTGTGCGCCACTCATTATGCACTAAAAAACCTCGCGATAACACCAGGCCAGATTAGTATAGCTCTTTGACACTGTCTGTGTCCATTTGGCACTTCTGCTGCTGATGATGATGATGTGGCTGCTGCCCGTTTGTGTTGCTCAGACCCAATTAGAGCAGACTGGGTCCTCCCCGCCCGGGGGCGTCTGGTTGGCACAGAGGCCACCGTGGCACTGGCAGGGACCACAGAAGTCCAACAGAACGACAGACAGACATAATTAGACCCAGTTAGTAGTAGTGGTTCTCAAGCATTTTTATTTCAACAACCGACTCTGAGAATGTATATGAATCCATCTGCATGCATCTTGCATTAACACATACAGTATAGCAGATCTACAAGCTCGAAAAGTCCCACGATATGAGCTTGTTTTTAAACAGTGACATTTTTTTATATAATTTTAAATAGTTGAATATATATATATACCTGCAGGCCAAAGAGAACTTCCCCAGGGAGAGGAAGGCGACGGCCCTATAGTTTAGTTAGTTGAATCGTCAAACAATTGCATTGCATTCACCCATTCACACACGCATTCATACAGCGATGGCAGCGGAAACCATGCAGGGCACCAACCTGCACATTGGGAGTAATTAGGGGGTCAGTGTCTTGCTCAAGGACACTTCGACACTAACTCTGGGGTAGCCCGGGGTCGAACTGACAACCATGCGGTTACCATGCGGTTACCATCCAGCCACTGTACCACTCTAACCCTGAGTCACCGCTCCCCGTAGTAGTAGTAGTAGTTGTTGTTGTGAATTAGAAAACTGGACCTTTGGACTGAATGTTTCCTTTATCCTAGGGAGAAAGAGGGACGTGGCGGCCACGCTGGCTGTGGTGGCCGGCGCTGCCGCCATCGGGGGAACCGAGGCCGGTATGATAGCAGCCCAGGCCGTGGGAATGGGAGGCGGTGCGCGTCCTATAACGTCGGGCGTGAAGAAAATAAGTAAAAAATAACAGAACGCCCCGTAAATCAGACCATTGATGCAGGCAGATTTGATGACGCTTGCATGCCTATATATACGATGATTAATGTTTCCACTTGTGTTGTGTGAGTAAAATGAATAATAGCCTACACATTAGTGAGAGTAAATGAGAAAAGAAGATGACGAGTTAAAATGTTTTTTTTTTTTTTTCGAACCCGCAGCTGGACCTTCTAGCTGTGAGGCGACAGCACTATACCGACTGTGCCACCCAGTTTAAATGTGTTGGTCAATCTATTATACAAATGCTTTAACCCATTCTGACCTGAGATCAGATTCATACGAGGTTTCCGCTGGACACACACTGGTCTGATGAACCCATTCTGACCTGAGATCAGATTAAAAAAATGTCAGTCGTTCTTCGATTTTTCAAAAATAGCAGACCTACAAGCTCGTAGCGCGCCACTCGGTGGCGCGCTATGAGCTTGTAGATCTGATATTTTTCAATAGCTAAAGCATGACATGATGCTGACACCGAAATGGGTTCCCGTTCAGAATGGGTTAACGTATATTGAAGTGTATACCTGAACCTTCGATTGTGTGAAATAAGTCACGAGGGACATTGTCCCAAGTCCCAAGTTCAATGTCAGGTCATCTATCATTTAAAATGTATAATATATATAATGCCGCATTGGTGGAAACGGGCTATGTATGCAAATGTAATGTAAAGGTCTGAGGAAGGGCTATACGGCCCGAAACGTTACCGTAAACGTTACCGTAAATATACTTGGGAGCCTGAAATGGTGTGCCGATTTTTTCATTCTCTATGCAAATGTAATGTAGGCTACTCATTATGGATAATAATTCAATGCATAATCACCTGCTTTGATAAACTGCCTGCAATTAAATCATGTTTAAAATGATATTAAATGATTGACTTTGTCACTTCACGCATCAAGGTTGAGGTATTACATTTCTCTGATGAATAAATGTCACTCCTCGTGGTCATCTGTAAACTGTAAAGATTGGCTCGAGAGATATAAATCGACATCCTCATATAAAAGTATACGTATGCTATTAACATACTGTACTTATACTGTTAACATATAACTTCCTGACAACTATACAGTACAACCACAGATATCTCATTGAAAGCAGAGCCACCATTAATCCTCAATTGTATCTTGCGGCATTCCATAGCTATAAGTGGTTAGAGAGGCTCTTCTGATTGGATGAAAACAAATCCAAAAATGCATTTACATTGAAGTGAAGAGCAGGAGAGACATGGAGACCCCTGTTACTGAACGAACACTTGAATAATATTAACCCTTATTTTTATATACCTTTAAAATCATATTTTTTGGCAATTATTTCTGGCCCACGTGACTAAATACTAAACTACTAAATATACAGATGATTTAGTCGACTATAGGCCTTGATGGCGTCATAATGGTCCCTCCTGTCTTTATTTGTTGAAGAATTGTCAGTACATTTAGCCTTGGTTTTACTCATCATAGCTTAGTGTTTGTTTAGTTTAAGAGTGCCGTTGAGGAAGCCCCATCCACCTGAAATTAAGCCACACCCACATATGCGGTATAGGGGTTAGGCCGGGGTATAGGGAATAGGGAGTAGGGGTTAGGCTGGGGTGCCAAGATTTTTAGTGTGTCAAGAGCTGTATTTCGATTGGGCCTTTTGACTTTCAAGCTTTCAGGAAGAAACCAAAAATACACACAGGGAAGACATGTTTGAATAGTATAACCACACCTGGGGCCCTATTAGAGTAAATCCTAAATCCATACCATTGATTGATTGAAGTATTTAATATGAACAGTTTGGAGGATTACAGTACATTTCAAGCACAACTCAATACAAAAAATGTTAACTGACGACATGCAGCATAAGACATTATACTTGTTTACAACAGGGTCCACCCTTTTCAATTCATCAGAACATTTAGAGACGTATAGACAAATATACACTTATACACCTATATACCGTAAGCAAAAACTGGAGGGGTCCCTGGCGACCCCAGGGACCCCCTAGGGACCCCCGCATGGTAAAGGTCATTACACACTGGCGAATTAGCGACGCGATGCGAATAAGCGATCTGAAAATGCGAAATATTGCATGTTGCAGTTCGCCTGCGAATCTCTTCAAAATACGACACCAGAGCGAACAAATAAAGAGCGAAAACGGTTGCATTTTCGCACATTCGCACATTCGCCACTGATGTGGAAGCTTGCATGGACTTCAATTGTTTTTTTTTAAATGCGAATTATTCGCACAAATATATCGCGTCGCCAATTCGCCAGTGTGTAATGACCTAAACTCTGTCATTTCTCAACCGTTTTGGACGGGGATGGGTTCGTTGGAATCGTGCATTATAACAATGTGCAAGAAAATATTTAAAAATAACTTTATGTTTGTGGACAATCAAAATATGTTGGAAATGTTAATATGGTGTCATTAAATTAATCTTGATATGGCAGACTCACTATCTAGAAAATAAAAACATGGCACTTGCTCTGTCACCAGTTGGCAACACTGGTTGCCAAGCCTGCATATTTCCAGCCTAACGTGGATTCATTCACAGTTGCTTGTCTGGTTTGGTTTTTGGAGGCTGCTTAGCTTATTTCTGTCAGGACAGTTGCCACCACTGGCAACAACCCATAACATCCCATCGTCTGCACGGCACGGCTAGTCGAGCAGTTCTGTTTGGCTGCCTCGTCTCCAGCCATGTTGCCTCAGAATTCTTTAGGGTCACTAATTTGAGCATAACAGCGGAGCGCAGCTAAAAAGCGGCACAACGTCAGCAGCAGACCCACAGATAATAATAATGCAGCTGGTGATTAATTTATTTAATCAATTTGGGCTTGTTTCTTCATGTGTCTGCTATCTCCCTCCCCCTCCGAGGGAGGGCAGAATCCAAAAGAGCCGGCCGGCCTGCTGGCTCCCTCCCTTAGTATCAAATCAAACTTTATTTGTATAGCACCTTTACAACAGCCAAAGCTGACCAAAGTGCTGAACAGAGTAAAAACAAGACAGTAGAGCATAGCAATATAAAACAATGAAAAGAGACAATACAATTTAAAACAGAGCATAAATAGCACAGAGCAGGAAATCAATATACAGGTAGATCAGGTGCAGTTATAAAGGCGAGGGAGAACAGATGAGTTTTGAGGAGGGATTTAAAAGCCCCTATTGACTCGGCAGATCTAATATGGAGGGAGAGCTTGTTCCAGAGTTTGGGGCCCGCAGCCGCAAAAGCACGATCACCCACTGCTCCTCTTACTAGTCGTTAAAAAAGAAATAAAACCACCTTAAAATCTATTCTGAACCTAACAGGGAGCCAATGGAGAGAGGCCAAAACTGGGTTCATGTGGTGCTTATTTGTTTATTAAATTTAAAATCTTCATCAAAAATGACGCCGAGGATTTTAACAAAGGGATGTAAATTAGCTGGCCAAACTAGGGGTCAAACTAGAGGGTTTTCATGATTCTGAATCCATTCCAAGCATTAGTTTTTCACGAAAAACACTCCTTCGGCTTAAAAAGGCCATAGACGTCATCACAAAATGTGATGAGGTCAGCACATTTGGTGTCTGGCCGTTTTTAGCCCATGGATTGTTTTTCGTGCAGAACAAATGTATTCAGAATCATGAATAACCCCCTTAGTTTGACACGTCACATGCTATTTAAAGCATAATGAAATTTAAAACATTTTGCCATATTGGCTGTTGATGGTACCCCAACTTTCAGCAGCTGTCAAAAATTACTCTAGGGTGGTTGGATATAAACCATAAAATTCTTGGTAAGAAATGTATTCCCAGATTTGACTGCAGGTAATACTGATAATATTGTTACGGTTCCGAACCCGGGTTCGAACCCTCCACCCCAACCTTCCACTTCTGGCGTTCCTGGGCACAACCCACTGCGCCATCACCGCTCTTCCACCTAGTCAGGTCCACCTCTGTGTTCCCCTCCCCCTCTGACGAGCTGCCTGGGTGTGGCACTGCACACCTGTTTCCATTCAACCATGATCACCAGAGTCTTCAAGAACCCTGCCTTCCCTCCACTCCTCGCCAGATCTTCCCATAGAAACGCCTGGCAAGTACAGTTTCTCTCTACTCTGTTGCTGTTCGTACTCTGTAGAGCTTTTGTGTGTTTTAGCTGCAGTGTTAGCTGTTTTGCTAATTTGTTCCTCTCATCCTCCAGACCTGGCTATCTGCCGTGCCACGCCTGGATCTCGTCACCACTTTGCTCAAGACTGTTTGTTTGGCTGCCGATCTACAAGCTCGTCCCCGACTACTCTCTTGGATTTCCCCTAGGTATAGCTTTATATTATATATATCCTCATACACGTAGATACATATCTACCTATTTATACGATAAGAGTATTTATGTATTTATATGGATTTATATATATAACTATACATTGTCATTATCCTGCTCAATTTGGACAATAAAGTGTTTAATTGTCTTCCTGTCTCCTGAGTGGTTGCATTTGAGTTCGGAACACAACTCAGTCTTAACAAATATCCCCTGACTAATAGGCCTACAAGCTATGCACATCATGGCTGTGACAGCTTGTAGATCTGTTCTTTTCGAGGCACAAAGGAGATAGCATGTAGTGGAATAATTAACCCAAATGTGACAAAGTCATGTCATGTCTATATGCATGGTGCCTGCCTTAAGATATGCCCTCAGTCAGGAGTCACATCGTAGCCAATATCATTGTGAACACAATTAAGTGGTCTCAAACATTGCATTATATTAACTTCAAGACCCTCCTCCGGAAACAGGCTACAGGCCTCCTCCGCTTTTATGGGAACCAATCAAATTGTTGCATTCACCGGAACCTGCCGGTGAAGTAGGCGGGATATATTGCACGTAGCTTCATGTGGCACACTTACCTATACGGTTTATATATCAATAGGACTAACTAAATATCTATACTATATATGAAGTATTGCAGAACCTTATTTAACACATACTGTCACAAAGGTAGAATGTAATGTATTATTAACAGGTCTAACTGATTTAATCACAAATACATTGTAGGCTTGGAGCAGAGAGCAAGGAGCTCCCTGAACACACAGCTGCTGGATCGCAGTTTGAGATATTTCACCAAGATTATAGAACTGACCCCTGGGGTGTGCTAACAGCTTCTAACCAAGACATTGTTTTCACAGGCCTGGCTGTAAATAACTCTACGCAGTTCACTTCATGAAGTCACCACAGTTTTGCATGTCCCAACTGTGTCAGCCCGTGTACCTTAGCTGACCAATATTCATCATATATCTGAGCAATATTCATCAGTACATTCTGACCACATTATGAACATATATATGATCTACCTGCACAAACTCACAATGAATCACATCGCAACACGATGAGCTGTCAATCCCGCTCTGTCAGTGTTACAGGAGGTCAGGCTCTCTGTGTTCACATTCCAAAGACAGAACCTATAGTTTCCAGTATGGAAGTTAATGAAATATAACAACCATTGCAACAGGGCTGCCAAGTATTAACACCTTTGCACGCCACATGCGCCACACTTGCAATTCCACATTCCACACACTCATTTTCCCCTCTCACTTCTTCATAAATGACATACCTTGCTACTCGGGGGCCTGTCCTATACTTGCATTGAGGGCAGGCGGCATGCTTTCAAATGCCCCCGCAAACTGATAGTCAGAGGCCTGGAATCCTATATGCCATATGGAGCCTATATATTCTATAAATGTTAGAGGTGATTCATTTCAATGCCTTTTCAATCAATCAATGAATGCCTCTTCATCGTCTTGGGGTCATGCTTCTGCAGCTACTATTGGAATGCATCAAATGATACGCATATCTCTCTCTCTCTCTCTCTCTCTCTCTCTCTCTCTCTCTCTCTCTCTCTCTCTCTCTCTCTCTCTCTCTCTCTCTGCACTTAAATCTAAATCATGTTTGATATAAAGTGTGTGTGTGTGTGTGTGTGTGTGTGTGTGTGTGTGTGTGTGTGTGTGTGTGTGTGCGTGCGTGCGTGCGTGCGTGCACGCACGCTTCCGTGCATGAATTCACATCATCAATAATCGTGCATATAGCTTTATTACAGAGACACCGTCCTAGACAGGTTATTACAAACATAATAATAATAATAATAATAATGGCGCATCATCGGCGTCCAAGTGAGCAGGCTTGACGCGGTCTACGGCGACCCGCTCATGAGGCCTGCCTCCCGCGTCCACGACAACGTCCTCAACGCCCGCCGCCGCCGCCTCCGGAACACGGCTGAGGGGTCCGTCGCCGCAGAGGGGCCGGAGGAAGACGTCACCCGACGTTATAGGACGCGCACCGCCTCCCATTCCCACGGCCTGGGCTGCTATCATACCGGCCTCGGTTCCCCCGATGGCGGCAGCGCCGGCCACCACAGCCAGCGTGGCCGCCTGCACGTCCCTCTTTCTCCCTCCAGCCATGACCGGCATGCTCTTCCCAACTTTCTTGAGGTAGCTCATGGTCGCACGATGCTCTGGTCTGGACAGCAAGCTGCAAAAAGTACAGATGAAGATGATGAGGATGATGATGATGTGACTCTCTAGCTCTTTTGTCTGTTGTTGTCGTCTGCTCTTTGTTTTTTGTATGACTGCTCTAACTGTCATGGTGGGAGGGGGGGGGGGGATCACATGCAGTGAAATGTGACCATCAATTTCATAGTAATAGACGGTGAATCGTGACCATCAATTTGTCTACATTTAGTCAATTTACTGATTGCTGAGAAATGAGGAGACAGAAAAGAGACGTTGCAGGAAACACAATTTGGACTTAAAGCTACAATCAGTATGTTTTATGTATGCCTTCCTCCTCTTCTGGCAGAAGGAAGTATCATGATGGAAATGTGCTTTTTCCATCTCGAGTTTTGGCCAACAAAATGAAGCCTTTAGAAGCATATATGTTTATTTCAATATATCCCATAATACACCGACCTGCACCGAGACACCAGGATCTCTTGATGTTGAATTCAATATTATCCATAGTGTTGAATGAATGTGTACCACGATAAGAGGCACAGTTCACAAAGCCGCATACTGTACCTGTTACAAAGGTGACGTACAGTATGTCAGTGTTGCCGTCAGAGCTATCGAGCCAAGCACCTCCAAACCGTCCTGTCGTGAGACAGAGACAAGATACAATATGTGGTTACTATAGACTCGCACTCGATCAGAGATGTGTGCACATGCAGATATGAACAACACAGTTAGTGCACATGGCATTCTAGGAGGCAGACAGACACCAGTTAGAGTCTAATTATTAGACCCATCTCACCAATACCAATTCATGTTAAACATCCTGCTAAATAGCTATTGAGGACATTCAATACACACACACACACACACACACACCCATCATTAGCAAAAGACAGTGAATGTGGAAAATGTTCTGCGTATACCTGAGTTTCAGAGATGGTGAGTGGTGTCCTTCAGCAGGAGAGTGGCGTTATGGTGTTATGGTATATGTTATATGGTTCAGAATTGGCGGGGCTACAGGTACGCTATATGGTTCTTAAAAGCGTATACAGCAGCTTTCCAGACCTGTGGAGACCTGTTGAAAATGAGCGGCCGCGGATAGTTTGACACAAAAATGTGGAAAGTCAAGCCGGGCTGGTGAACTGAAGTCCACCCCCGTGGGATGGAAGGATCAAGGGTTGAGTCCATGTTTCTGATATCAGGGAGGAGTTCTCCAGAGGTGAGGGGCAGAGCGGCTGAAAGCACTCTTGACGCCATGGTGGACAGACGGGCTGGGAGGACTTTCAGAGTGATGGAGTGATTTAAGAGTTTTCATTTCACACAGCAGCACCACCACCGACATCATCCATATAGTCTCTAATGTTATCGTTATCATAATAAGCCACCGTCTGCTATACGTTTGATTACCTCATTAACTAGTTACAACGGACATGACCTTTGTTGTTCAACAACTCTTTTCAACGTGCAGTGGTGAAGAAGGTTGGCCTATACTGTACAGTATGTACATTTTATTTGTAGGCTGTATAACACTTCTGACAGAGAGAACTCACAAAGTGCGAAAAATACAACAGAAACAAAAACATAGCATGACACATTCAGATGCTTAAAAACAACAAAAAAATCACAGGCATTCCACAAATGCTTGTTTAAACGGTAGTGTGTAATAATAATAAACTTCATTAAAATGCAGCACAAAGTGCTTTACAGAAGAAAAGCTAAGAGATAATCCAGCATTAAAAAAAAATCAAAATCAATAATGGCATAAAATAACATTCAAAAGAAAACATTACATTAACATTAAAACGTGAAAAACATTTAAAAAAAACCATTAACTGGCAGCAGGGAGATGAAAACAAAAAATAAAGTGGGTGTCGAGCTGTGTTTTAAAAACGACCACAGGGGCTGCCTGTCTAAGGTAAGACACAGATATTCCAGGTCGTAAGAGCCGGTTCTTAAAAACGTACGCAGGGGAAGCATCTTTCAAGACCTGTGGAGGGGCATTCCATACCTTTTTGGTTTTTGACATATTAATGACATAGTGTTGAAAATGAGCGGTATGTATTCTCCTTTAGGCGTCCTGCTCACGGATAGTTTGACACAAAAATGTGGAAATTCAAGCTGGGCTTGAGAACTTCTTCCACAGGTCTGGTATCAGCCTCTGGTATCTATATCTTCTTTGTATTGTTGTTGTATCCTTTTTTTTTTATCCTTTTTTTTTGAGGGGCGCTGGTATATGGTTTTTGATGATTGCATCATTATGGCAACCAAGTCTATGGGATTCTTATTTTGTTTAGAGCACTTATCACGTGAATAGTTTGCCAGCCAAGTCTATGGACTTTGAGGTTAATATTATTACAATGTTTGTTTATAGAGCACTTATGATGTAAATCGTTTGCCAGATTATATGACCTATATCCTGTTGTTCCTGTTCCTGCTGCCTTCATGGTGATTGTCGCTCTATGGATTCTCGTGTACTTGATCAGATGTGTTTGTTTTACTTTGCAACTGATTAATAATGCAACAACCTGTTTGAGCACAGGTAGAGAGCATATCATGTGTTTGGGGATGTTTAAAGTAATGCTATTTTGAATCTGACATTGGGCGACCTCTAGAGGCCCTCAGTAAGTAGACAGTTGGATATAGAGAAATGTTCTCTCTAAACTGAATGATGGATACAATGCATGTAACCTGGATACCATACCCTGATGGGACATTCCGTTTGACCCTTTTTTATTTTTATTTTTTATTTACTATGTTCATTAGTACTTTCAATACTAGTTTACTAATTACTTTTACTGTCTTGCACTGTCTGTCTTTCTTCTATTTGTCTTGTTCTGACCTTGCAGGAGGGGGGGGGGGGGGGGGGGGGTATTTACATACAAACAAAATGTACACATATTATGTTTATTCATTGCTGCATCAAAAAAAAATATATATGTTATTTCCTCAGCTTGACACCCAAGCCAGCTGCCATACAGCGTTTCATATCTTTGAGGTTTGAGGCTAGTATAAGCCCGGCTAACAACACACAACTGCTACACAGATAAGCATCATTCTCATCCGCCAGTGGCTTTTCGAGACCAATGGGCCCACCATTGTATAAGCCCATGACAATTTGACCAATATCGATCGCCATAATAACGAAAAAGAACACATTTGAAAAACATTTAATAATACTGCTGTGCATTAAATGCATTCAAAATATTTGAGGTAACTATATATACCTACAGTATAGAGTAGACTATACTAAAAGTAATAAATGTATACATTGCATTGAGTTTTAACCCATTCAGGACGGGAACCCATTTAGGTGTTTTAACCGTTATGTATAGCAAAGCAAAGCAAAGTTCTTTGTTTACCCAGGGAAGTGGACTAAGCCAAGGACTTGTTTACAGCCACACCCTGCTCATAGAACATTTCATGGTAGGGGTTCAATGCCTTATGTTATACTTATGTTATACATTTTTGATTAGATTTTTGGAAAAGTCTTGAAAATGTGGCACAAATCTTTGAATATGTATATTCTTTCAGAGCGAACGTTTTCAACTGAAATCTTTGCTTCTATGGGGGGCCCCCTGGAACAACATGTTTTCAGATGGGGGGGTCCGTGGCCACATACATATAATTCTATGGGTCCTTGACATCATGAAAAATCACCTGCACTGAAATAGAAACATTTATGGTTTTAAGAAAACTGTTTTAGAAGCCTTTTTTTTTTAATCGACCTGAGTCCTGAATGGGTTAAGTGGAGTTGACCATTCCTTCTCTAATTCTGTCTTCCTTCGGTATATGACAAATGTCTTGGGAGGACACATATTATTCACTAAGCATCTAATTTATAATGCCACACAGTTGTCAACAAAGATAAATAAATGCATGTCATTGCATTGAGTTTTAAGTGGCGTTGTTGACCATTCGGTCTCAGTCTAATCCTCGAGTCTTTCTTCTGTACTCGACCAATGTCTTTTGGAGAACACGTTTATAATTCAGACGTTAAACGAATCACTAAAGCTTCTGTCGGGGCACGGCGACAAAACGTCGGGAGCATAGCAGCGATTTCGCCGAGAACAGCCGATCTATAGCAGCTCACGACTCGTCCAGTCACAACACGTTGTGAGCTTGTAGATCTGCTATTTTTGTTTTAATCTTGAAAATGTGGTCTTTGAATATATATTCTTTCAGGGCGAACGTTTTAAACTCAAATCTTTGCTTTTGAGGGGTTAATTCCTGGAATAACATATTTTCAGATGGGGGGGGGGGGGGGGGGGAGGGGCTTGTCGGTAGCCATTTACGTATCATTTTTGGGGTCCTTGACATGAAATATTGAGCACCACCGATATCGAAACATAGGGTATTTCAGAAAACTGTCAGGATTTAGAATACATTTTTTTATTTATTTCGACGTCTGGCCTAAATGGGTTTACACTTTACACACCACCATGCAGCTAACAACTCTAACATGTCCCCTCTGATCCCCCCCCCCCCCCCCAAGCACCCGCAGCCAACCAGCCTGTGTGTGTGTGTGTGTGTGTGTGTGTGTGTGTGTGTTCACATTGTTTATTTTAGCCCTCATTAAGATGCGGTGGGGGTGGCTTTTTCCCCCCTTCTCTCCGGGGCTCGGTGGCCAGTGTGGCGGTGAGTGGTGAGGGGGGGAGTGTGTGTGTGTGTGTGGGGGGCGGTAGAGGGGTGCATGGGGCTTGTGGTGGTGGTGGTGGACCCCTTGGGCTGCCCAGGGAGCCATCTCTCACCCCCCGCCCCCACCAACCCGCCACACCAACCCCTCTCACCCAACCTCTTTCGCCCTCACCCCATCTGGCCTTCCCTCCCTCCGTCACACCCTGTGGCAACCATGTGGTGACTGCGGCTGGTGGGCTGGGCCTGGGCTGGGCTGGGGGGACGGGGGGCTTCAGGGGCTAGTCAGCATGCATGGGCACGAACTATAAGTAAACCCAAGTGGGAGAGTGTTGGGGTGTCGTAGACCATGGCGGCCACTAGAGGGTGCTCTTGGCTACAGTAATCAGTGGGGAAGGAGGAGGAACTCTCACCAAATTAAGCAGACAGACAAGACAGACAGACAGACAGACAGACATCGTTCGTGTGTGTGTGTGTGTGTGTGTGTGTGTGTGTGTGTGTGTGTGTACTGCATGTCTGTGTTTTCATGAATGTTTGTGGGGGGTTGGGGGGGGGGTGGCAGGAGAAGAGGAGGAGGAGGGGGGGGGGGGGCAAAGTTTTTAGTTTCAAAATGTGAGAACCTGCAGTAAACATCTGAGTGATCATGATTGATTGGCTTTGTTTTTTCCCCCAAATAATACGATGCCACCTGAGTCACACACAAGACATCAGTGGTGTGTCGACTGTTCCTTTGTCTCTGAGAATGAGTAAGCCTATTTTTCTAAAAGTCTGACAAAACAAAAACGATTAGTTGGATTGCTCTGTTATACACGCATGCACGCACGCACAGACAAACAGACAGACTTCAAACCCAACACGCGAGAAGATTTACCTTGCAATTTATGTGTTACGTTAGTGTGTCAATGCCCGGAGGGAATATCTGTCTGGTATGTGGAGAATTATTGCTCTCTCTGTGTGTGTGTGTGTGTGTGTGTGTGTGTGTGTGTGTGTGTGTGTGTGTGTGTGTGTGTGTGTGTGTGTGTGTGCGTGTGCGCGTGCGTGCGTGTGTGCGCGCACGGTTGTGCAGCTCTACAAGGCTGTGTGTATTGTGTATTTTCAGAACAACCAAAACAAATCCTTATTGTGCCTTTCTAAAAGAAGAATCAGGAAATGTCAAGTCGGACACGCTGATAATCCAAGGTGTTCAAGCTGTATGTGCGCCGTGCACACGCACGCGTGTCTGAGCATCCGTGCACGTGCACACTGTACATCTCTCTCTGTGTGTGTGTGTGTGTGTGTGTGTGTGTGTGTGTGTCTTTGTGCTAAAGTGAACTAGCAGGTTCCCTTTCAGAGCTGTGGCACATCGAAACGGGAGAGAGAAGGTCTTTGAAGTTGTAGGTCTGCCATCCATCTCCATCTCTCTCTCTCTCTCTCTGCATCTCTCTCTCTCTCTCTCTCTCTCTCTCTCTCTCTGTGCATGGCTTTCTTTTCATGCCAGCCACTGCGGAGGCCCAGGCCCATTATAGAGAGCAATGCTCTGCCCCTCCCTCGTTCCGTGCACGGTGCACAGAACGACAAACCCAGCCCAGACCACACTCACTCACTCACGCACGCACGGACGGACGGACGGACGCCCCCGCGCGGCATGGCAGGCATGGCCGGGACGCTTATCACTATAAAAGTCGTTTAGTGCCTCGGAAACGCTAGCAACAGAGCGTCAATTGTTTTGCTGACAAATGTGCCACTGACTGACTGACTGACACACACACAACGGGGGCCATCCATCCCAGTTCAACACGCAGACACAATGTGCAAGCGCGGCCGCGGGGATGAGTTTGAATTCACAAAGAGGGGTCCTTGAGGAGTTCCAGGGGGTCCCCAGTTAAATGGAACCAAGTTAGTCGACCCTTATGGGTCTGTAACTCTGAGGCCCCTTTTCCACCGGTTGGTTCCCAGTGGGAACCGGTTCAGTTATTTTTTTGGTTTTTAGTCCATGTGAGCCAGAGTTCCAAAATTGGAACGTTTATTATGAATTGAGTGTGCAAAACCATACCTATGTTAGATTGTTATCACCATGAAACTTCCAAAGTTGAGTACTTACACGAAGACAACGATTTATTGTATTACAAATTTTACATTTAAAAAAATGCAAATGAGGCATTACGTAGGAAAATATGCGAAATAATCGAAAATGTGAAAAAGCTACTACTGTGGAAGGGACGGGTTATCATGTATTGACTTGTATTGATCCTTTTCTTCACCAATGTTGGAGCTCTGGCTCATGGACTAAGAACCAAAAAGAACTGAACCGGTTCCCATTGGGAACCAACCGGTGGAAAGGGTCTCTGAGAGTGTACAAATGGAACCATTTGGACCCTAACGTTAATTAAATTTTACAATATACATTGGGGGTCCCATAGATTAAATAGGGGTCCGTAGACTGATGCAGGTCAAACTGGGTGTCCCCTTAATAAGATGGTTGAGAATCAGAGCCATACAATTCCTCTCTAATGTGGGGGTCCCTGGCACATCTCTTTTCAAAAGGGGGTCCGCGGGTATAATGGTTGGAATAACGTGTTCCTTCCACGCGCTATATACGGTCCAACCAGGGAACCCCCCCCCCCCCTGTCAGGTGTAAAAGGAGCGACTTGGGACACTCAAGCATGAAGGAAGCATGATGAGTTCAAGTCCGTTTGCTCTCCCCAGGTTGGCGGAGGGTGTGTGTGTTGCAGAGACCATTTAGAGAGCACAATGGGGCACAATGGGAGAGACAGTGGAGTGGAAAAGCCTTAAGCAAAAGAAGAGGCGATTCACCTGCAGTGCATGCAGGTCCAGGAGCTGGCCTCTGATCTCCATCTGCCCACACTGTCTGCAGTGCCCCTCCCTCCCCCAGGGTCTCCTCTCTGATCTAAAAGTGCACGCACGGAGGGTCTCCCTTTACTCGCCAGCAGCAATGATAATAATAATAATAATAATAATAATAATAGTCACATTTGGAATGAACACGGACAAATAAGGAAGGCAAGACTTATATATACAAGACGAGGAGGAAGAGGGCGAACGAACTAAGGAGTGTATAATATAGGAGAGTATATTGATCCCGTAGCTGCACTCCTCTCCTCACGTATATAGAGAAGAGAACGTTGCACACTATTATATACTGTGTCTGTGATGTGTCAGGGAGAGAGGCCCCTCTGGCCTAATGGCTTTTTAGAAGCTCCATTAGGTGGGTGGTGGTTTTTGAAGGGAGCCATGGTTTAAGTAAGTAACAAGAGGGCCTGTCAGGATGCTTTAATCCATTTCGGGCGGGGACCCGTTTTTGGTGTTATAGGCATTATATGTCACGCTTTAGCTATTGAAAAATAGCAGACCTATACAAGCTTGTAGGTCTGCTATTTTTGAAAAATGGAAGAGCGACTGACACACAGAAACATAGCTTTTTTCAGAAAAACTTGTCGGGATTCAGAAGACATTTTTTAGAATCTGATCTCGGCTCAGAAGAATGAAAACGGTCAGGGATGTGTATATAGAAGACATATTTTTAGAATCTGATCTCGGGTCAGAAGAATGAAAACTGTCAGGGATGTGTGTATATAGAAGACATATTTTTAGAATCTGATCTCGGGTCAGAAGAATGAAAACTGTCAGGGATGTGTATATAGAAGACATTTTTTAGAATCTGATCTCGGGTCAGAATGGGTTAAGCGTTAATAAGACGGACACTAGTGTTACTGCTCCGGCCTGTCTGTCATGCCACAAAGAAGCACAGCGGTTAGTTGAGAGTTCAATGCCTTGGGGGGGGGCGCGGGTCGGTTCTGGAAAACTGCTCGTCTTCGTTGCTTGATACTGCACTTCCTGACCCATTTGTCAAGTCCCGCCCGTGGTTGTGCCCCTATATACTGTATATATATATATATATATATATATATATATATATATATATATATATATATATATATATATATATGTTCGCACCTATATTGGTTACCGTTTCGTATGGTTGGTGAAAAATCCTTTTCTCTCCGTCCACTGTATTGACATTGAAACAACGTGTTTTTTTCCCCAGTTGCTTCGCATTGACATTCGGCGTGTCTTCAATTCTTATTTTAAACTTTGTCTCTCAGTATAAACTAAAGGAACATCTCAGGTGCAGTACAGTGAGTGACTGCGTATAAAACTATGTTATTCTTTACCAAAAGAATGGTGTGCTGGCCCTATATACCTCCTTCCATGATGGCCCTATTGGCCCTGCAGCACCCACTGTCGAGGTGCGTGTAAATAGGTATATATGCACTATAAAGGATGTTAGCACGTTCCTCATACACAACCATAAGGCAGAACCAGGGGGGGCGGAACCATGCAGGCTATAGGACAAGGCAAGAAAAGGCCTGCTGGTTGGTCAGTCAGGGACCAATCATGAAGGCTGACGATGGGTCAATTAAATCGAGCGGATGAACTGTTATAATATACGAAGGAACAGTCTCCTGGAGTTTAAAGCGGCGGGCGACAGTCTATAAGGCGTCGTATTTTACGGAAGTGCGTTTTTTTGTCTATATACGTGCAGTGCCGGTTCTAGGCCTTTTGAGGCCCCAAGCGACATATTTTTATGAGGCCCCCCTCCTGCTTGGCCACGCCGGGGGAATTCTTTTTTTTGTAAATTTGCCATGAAAATGCTTCAATCTGGTGCAGACATAAAATACAATAAAATCTTCTCCCTGTGACGAGGCCCCCTCAGTGGTTGAGGCCCCAAGCGACCGCTTGGTTCGCCTATGCCTAGAACCGGCCCTGCTGATACGACAGTGGTGCCAGATTACATACATGTATACACCAGTAAGACGCGGGAAGCCATAACCATATAAGGAGTCCCCAAAGCAGCTATACGTCCAAATATGGAGTGTGTTGCATCAATCACAAACAAATCACTCAGCTCCATATATGGGCACAAAGGGGGGACACAGACAGACAGACAGACAGACAGGATCTGCTAGGTCTCATAGTAAGTGCTCACTGCATTCGCAAACATATCGTCAAGACCTGGAGGCGTGATCAATGCCATTTGGCTATTCTGAGTGTCCAAAGTGCCAGTTTATTCAGTTGCCGATCGGTAAAGTCACTGTGCCTCTGAGCTCTACGTTTTTTGCTTGCAATCAATTATATTTCTAATTCCTCGTCTCCTTGTGCCCCCAGTGTTCCACGCCGCCTGCCTGCCGACCAGCTCAACATAGCCCTACACAGCCCCAAGCCTATTTTAGTTTTTTCCTGTTTTGCGAGTAAATACCTGAGTTTGTATTCATCTGAGTTCTGAGTTCTGCTTTTGGGTCCTATCATATTAAACCTATCTAGTCGACTAAAACTAGACTATAACACTAAAACATTCCGGGTGACTAAAATGTGACTAAAACTAAATGAACACTATTCAAGAGACTACGACTAAAGTAGAAATCTTTTGCCAAAAAAAAACAAACACTGGGTGTCATGGAGGAGGAGCATTGCCGATGTCTGCGGTGACGTTGGTGTACAGCGGATGCCTCGTTGTCCTCACCACCTTGTAGGACAGATGATTGATCCCATCCATTGCCATGTTCCGCCTGGTGCCGCGGAGAAGTTCCGACCTCCTTGGGTTGGCTTGGTTGAGTTTATCTCTCGCATGAGGGATGTTCCTGTAATACCCCACCTTTCCACCGGGACGTGACACAGACATGCCTTTATACACAATCCTTTCATAAATGTCGTCGTCCTCTCCTCCCCAGCCCCAGTAGTTATTTGGGAAGCCGTTGATTTTCAAAAACTGCTCTTTGTTCAACGCACTTACACCGCCGTAAAAAGTGTGATAAAGTAACCCGAAGTTCCACTTCTCAAGGCCGGAGATCAGATGTCTGGGCTGGCCGGAGCAGCCGTATATGTTCCGGTCGTCCATCGGTATCAGGTCGACGTCGCTGAACACAAAGCAGTCATAGTTGTCATCGTTCAGAGCCTCGCGGTAACCGACGTTCATCAGCTTAGCTCTGTTGAACGTCCCGTTTCCGTGCTGGTGGACGACATAGACCCCGTAGTCGTTCTGCTGCCTCCGGAGGATGGGGTGGAGGTAGCGAAGCCAGACTTTGAGGTGCTCCTCTCGGTCCCTGAAGGGAATGATCACGGCCACCTTCTGGGAGGCCACGCAGTCCCCGGGTCGATGGCGGCCGCCAGGCTCGACGTCGGGGTTCTGCTTGAGAATCTGGTCGAGGCTCGCCCTGGAACCGAACTCCACCTTCAGAGGACCGACATGGAGTGGAGAGATGTCGGGGCATGGTGGTGGTGGTGGTGGTGCAGCTTCGGCTGGTGTGGGCGGTGTGGCTGTTGGCGCAGCCAGCGGGAAAATGACTGTCAACACACAGCCCAGCAACAACAGCTTAAACATCTGTTTAAACATGGGCATTTTCACTCACAAACCTGTAACAGATTAGTGTTGAGTGACATTGAGTGTATAGCCAGACGAAGGGGT
>NC_137865.1:3343728-3396228 GCF_963924005.1 Protomyctophum bolini
CGCTACACTTCCTCTGCCAACCTGGGGGGGGGGGGGCAGCGGACTGACCTCATGCTTCCTTCTATGCATGAGGAGTCCAAGCTGCTTCTTTTCACCTGACAGGGGGGGGATTTCCCCGGCCGGACGTAGCGTAGCGATTTTTCCTGCCCGTCTGGGGGAATCGAACCGGCAACCTTTCGGCAACAATTGGGCCCTCCTCTAACCCTTAGGCCACCGCTGACCCCGTGTCTCCTGACATGCGTGGCAGGTTAAAACTTACAATTTACAATACAATTTACAATTTAGGCATTTAGCAGACGCTCTTAATCCAGAGCGACTTACATTAAGCAAGAACAAAAGCATGGGAATACATCACATAAAAACATTCATCATGAAACATGTGTAAGCTAAGAAAGTAACAGTGGAATATCTATATAATGAAATTTATACGTATAAACTTTACATATATACTACTATGCTATACATATGTACTATGGCGTGCTATGACTATATACAATGCAATTCTAGTGCTGTCTACATAACATGCTATAAGTCTGTTTCAAATGCTATCTAAGTCTACAGAAGTGCTATCTAGGGTAGAGTAAGTGCTATGGGCCATGATGGAGTCTGAAAAGGTGGGTTTTCAGACTACGGCGGAAGATTGGGAGTGATGCTGCAGTTCTGACTGCCATGGGAAGTGCATTCCACAGTTTTGGAGCCAGAAGGGAGAAGAGTTTGGGACGTGTGGAGCGTTGTCCCGGCGTTTTTAGTGAGGGTACTTCCAGCTTCCCTGCGTTAGCTGATCTGAGTGCGCGGGAGGGTTTGTAGGGTTCAATCATACTTGCAAGATATGGGGGAGCCATACCTTTGGTTGCTTTGAATGCCAGCATCAGAGTTTTGTATTCTGTGCGGGCAGCGACCGGGAGCCAGTGGAGGGAGCGGAGCAGGGGGGAGACATGTGAGAATTTTGGCTGGTTGAAGACCAAGCGAGCTGCGGCATTTTGGATCAGCTGGAGAGGCTTAAGTGCACATGCTGGTAGGCCAGTAAGGAGGGAGTTACAATAGTCAAGTTTTGACAAGACTGTTGTCTGGATTAGGAGCTGGGCTGATTCCTGGGTGAGGAACGGTCTAATTCGTCGTATGTTATAGAGTTTGAACCTACAGGATCGAGTGACAGCTGTGATGTGAGCTTTGAACGAGAGCTGACTGTCCAGGACAACACCAAGATTCCTGGCTGTTGGGACAGACGTTACCAGGGCGTTGTCTACGGAAATAGTTAACTCCCGCATAGGGCAGGACTTAGCTGGGAAGAAGAGAAGCTCAGTCTTGTCTGGGTTCAGCTTGAGGTGGTTGGAGGCCATCCACTGTGAGATGTCAGCCAGGCATGCCGTGATGCGCTCTTCCACCTGAGTGGCAGAAGGGGGGAAGGATAGAAACAGTTGTGTGTCATCGGCGTAGCAGTGATAGGATATATTGTGGGCAGAGATGATAGTGCCAAGGGATTTAGTGTACAGTGAGAAAAGGAGGGGACCAAGTACAGATCCCTGTGGGACCCCAGTTTGGAGGGTTCGGGGGGATGATAACAGACCTTTCCAGGAAACCTGGTAGGTCCGTTCGGTGAGGTAGGAGGAGAACCACTTTAGTGCCGTTCCACCGATGCCTAGATCCGCTAGGGTGTCTAGGAGCAGCTGGTGGTTCACTGTGTCAAATGCTGCCGATAGGTCTAGGAGAATCAGTACTGCAGAGTGGGAAGCAGCCTGGGCAGCATGTAGTGCTTCTGTGACTGCCAGCAGGGCAGTTTCTGTGGAGTGGGCCTTCTTGAATCCGGACTGGTTGGGATCCAGCAGGTTGTTCTGTGAGAGATGGAGAGAGAGCTGGTTGGAGACAACACGTTCAATGGTTTTAGAAATAAATGAGAGGAGTGATACCGGTCTGTAGTTCTTGACATCTGAGGGGTCAAGAGTTGGTTTCTTGAGGAGTGGTGTTACTCTGGCTGACTTGAGGGCAGATGGGACGCAGCCTGAGGTTACTGAGGTGTTGATGATGGAAGTGATGAAGGGGAGCAGATCAGGTGCGATGGTCTGGAAGATTGGAGACGGGACTGGGTCAAGAGGACAAGTGGTAGGTCTAGAGGATGTTACTAGTTGTAAGACCTCGTCTGGGGAAAGAGGAGAGAAGGAGGACATGCATGGTATGTTGGGGTTAGTGTTGGTTGAGTCAGATGCCACTTTATGTGGGAGGGGAGGAAAGGAGCTGCTGATATCATCAACCTTCTTCTCAAAGTAGTTGACAAAAACATCAGCAGTGAGGGATGATGGTTGAGTGGGGGGAGGGGGTTTAAGGAGGGAGGAGAAAGTGGAGAAGAGCTTCCTTGGGTTAGAAGTACAGGATTGGATTTTGGTGTGGTAGAAAGAGGTTTTAGCAGTGGTTAGTGAGAGGGCGAAGGCAGAGAGGAGTGAGTGAAAGTGGGAAAGGTCATCTGGTAGCATTGTCTTGTGCCACTTTCTTTCGGCTGCCCTTAGAGGTGTTCTTTCAGATCTGAGAGTTTCAGATAGCCAGGGAGCCGGTGGACATGAGCGAGCTGGCCTGGATGAGAGCGGGCAGTGTTGGTCGAATGCAGATGAGATAGAGGAGAGGAAGGATGAGGTTGCAGTGTCAGGTGAGAGGGAGAGGAAGGACTCCAGGGAGGGTAGAGAGGAGAGAATGGAGGATGAGAGGGAGGAGGGGTTTAGGGACTTGAGATTGCGTCGGGAGGTGACGTTCGGAGGGTTAATAGGTTTAGGCGGGAGGGTGGAGAGAGAGAGGGAGAAGGTTATGAAGTGGTGGTCAGACCTAATTAAGGGGGTAACAGAGAGTGTGGAGGGAGAGCAGGCTCTGGAGAACACAAGGTCCAAACGTGAAGTTAAAAAATAAATGCAAGAAATCAATTATCAAAGCTTACTCACTTCACAGCAGCAAATTAAGTATCACAAGCTGTAGCCTGTTTAACTGGTGATGGCCCCAGATTGACAGCTGTCTGTCTGCCTGCCCTTAAAAGTAGCCTATTGCTGTCATTAAGTGGGTTTATTATGCCTTTGATCAAGAGAGTCATAATGTATTTGATTTTGATAATATGATGTAAAAAGTCAAAATCGATTGAATACATCTATGATCCCAGGCTCGGGCTGGCATTGTATCATATGTATACAGTAAACTGTACATTCCTGCTGCAGCTAATCAAAGAATTGCCGTGGTACAAAACGTGGAAAACGCTGATCTTCAAGAAGGCATTGTTTTCCCACTGGCCCCATGTGGATGATGACTTGTGTTTTTTACACGACATACATGAAAACAATGTTTTTTAAAAACAACCACTTGTCTCACACTAGCTCACTTGAAAGAGCAGTGAAAAAATGAGCAACTCTCATCTAAAGGGTGCTGCATGCCGCCACCTACTGTTACACCAGGGTATCTGCTACTAGATTACGGTAGGCTACAACACTTTCTTTCTTTCTTTCTTTCTTTCTTTCTTTCTTTCTTTCTTTCTTCCTTTCTTTCTAAGAAGGGGGGCTCCAAGGAGCAAGGACAACGGTTTGAACTTGGAAACAACTGAATTCTTCTTCTCATACAAAGCCAGGGATTTATGAGGAATTAATGAATGAATTAATAGGGCATGATGCAAACCTTGCAATAAGTGCATCAAAAGGATAATAGCTGGCACGCCCAGACAGGGACCATAGCTGTCCTTGAACATAAAAAGAAAACTAACGGAAAGTACAAACATGCATTACGGTATATTAACAAACAAGAGCAGGCCCTGAGTGCTCACTCTATGGCTGACAATCTGCTTATGATATCACACATTTTTGGAAAGATTTTTTTTGCTGCTGTACTTTATACCTCATACTTTAAATGCTGCGGGACTTCCCCCCTTCTTCTTCGTTGGTTTTCATTTTGACTCGAGTGGGTGCAGGGGATCCCGTTCATAGACTGTAACGGTAGCCACGCCCCCTCAGAACATGCGCAACTTTATGGTATTTTTTTTTATAAATGGGACCATAATTTTCCAAAAAGAATACCGGTATCATGACATTAGAAATGAGACTTTAAACTAGTGACTGGAAGCAAAAAGTATTCATATTAAGGTAATACAGTCTAGGTGAAGTTGGGCCCAAATACATTGGGACTATCTATGGGGCTATGGGTTTTTTTGGGCCCAATGACAGCACCACAACAGGCCAATTATATGAACTTTCAGGAAATGTAGTGGCTTCACAAAATATCTGTCTGACTGCCCCCCTGGTCTCACCACCTTCATGGCTCTGTTGAGGAACCTGACCTATACAAAATGTGTGTGCAGACTGGATCTCTCGTCGAACGGATTCATCGGACAAATGACAGACCCCATGGCCGTATAGGTCTGTCAGGTCAGGTATACATCTATGATTACTAGAGGACACTGGCATGAGTGCCTCTCTTAGATTATGGGGCTGGGTAAAGGTAGGACTGTATTGTAGGCCTATCCTTTTTTTTTTTTTTTTTTTTAATCTATTCTCTTTTTTTATGTGATTTTTTTTACCCCGTGGGCCATGAGCCTGTAATAAAGTTTATATATACATAATTACTGACTTGGTTTTTAACCCAGATTTCATAAATATTCTGTCATACAGCAAGTCAGATTTCTTTTAACATTTGGATTTAGGTAGACAGGTTGATTCAAAATGATATGTATCCATGTTTGCACTCAACGACGTCGAGTCTGTGGGGGCTATGGGGCTATAGCCCCCATGAAGAATTAAATAGCCCCTTTTAGCCCCCATGAGGATTTTCGTGGACATTTTATATTAACATTACAGATTTTCTGGGAATTATTGACACTCTGTGACTCTGTCACAGACTGCATACTAGCGTATTTACACATGCTCTGGAATTCCGCCGGCTGTTCAGAGGTGTTAAAAGTACTCAAATGCTAATCGGGTTTCTTTTGTTTTCACCTAGCCCTGCAGGTATTATATGCCTACAGTACAGTGCCCATAGGGGGCGGGTGTGTAAGGCAGCAACACTGACACATTCAGCGGAGTGACTGCTTTGATTGATTGATTGAAATCTTTATTAACAGTTTGCAGAATTACAGTACATTTCAAGCACAAACTCAATACAAAGACTGTTAACTGTGAGTGGACGACCCAATTAAGCCTTACACTTGTTTACAACAGGGTCCACATTGTTCAATTCATCAAAACATTTAGAGACAAACAAATAGACACTTCTATGTAGTTAAAGAACAGAACAGGAATTCATCATATAGGAAGCGAAAAGGGAAAAAAAAATATATACAGTGAGGGGAACAGGGGGATAAAAGAAAAGAAAACGAAAGACAGAGTGTAGGGCGCCTGCACACAACACCATGCATTGATGCCATGTGTGCATATGTGCAGGCACCCAACACCACGTCCATACAAAAACATAGTAGCCTACAATCCATAGTACAAAGACAGAGTGTAGGGCGCCTGCACACAACACCATGCGTTGATGCCATGTGTGCATATGTGCAGGCACCCAACACCACGTCCATACAAAAACATAGTACAATCCAGATAAAAATTCAGCTTTTACAGAGGCCAGTTTCGAATTGCAGCCATCCGTAGGTGCCCTTTGAGAGCAGTTTTGAAGGAGCCAAGGGATTCACATGTCTTAATGACTGTTGGTAGGGCGTTCCACATTTTGGTCGCATAGGAGCGAAAAGAATTTAGTCCCTTGTTAGTGCTGCTGTCTCTGTGCCGTCTGTGAAGAGCCATGAGCCGGCTCGCGAGGGGCAGCAACACCGCCGGGTAATCTACACAGACTATAGTGAGACTACACACTGACTCGAGAAAAGACCCATATCGTCCAAAATAGGCTAATCAGTCGTTGTCTGTGTATAGGCTAATTCATTGGTAAAAGTATGCTAAATAACTCAATTTTAGACCATTTGGGAAATAAATAAATCCGCGGCGGCGGCCTCGCTTCGCTCGGCCGCGATAGTCCCCCCCAACGCAATTCTGTAGCCTACCCAAAGTACCAGTGAAAACATCAACTTATTTTAACCCACCGCTGTGGGGGGGGGGGGGGGGGGGCTGCGGGGAGGCGGGGCTGCGGGTAGCCCCCATGAGGATCATCAGAACTATTCGGTTCTGCCACTACAACTATAAACAGTCGACTATGGATACTGATTAATGGGTGTGATTTTTAAAAGCCACACAAAGTTACACTGTGTGTGTGTGTGTGTGTGTGTGTGTGTGTGTGTGTGTGTGTGTGTGTGTGTGTGCGTGCGTGCGTGCGTGCGTGCGTGCACGTGTGTGTGTGCGTGCATACTGTACGTACGTGCGTGCATGTGTACAAACTATGTAAAATACAGGCTTGTTTTAAATCAGTTTGAATTGTTCCTGCACTTGAAACACAGACAACACAGGATGCCTGTAGAGGGCGCATGTTCCCTCTGCATTCACCCCGTCCTGCATGTTTTTGTTTTCTTTCAAAACTGCATGGCAAGCTGCTATATAGAACTGCGTATATGAGTCTATAAGGCGTGACTTTATTTTATCACCAGAGGGAGATGGTGATAATGCATGTGTTGTTTGTGTATTTATAAAGTGCAAGATTATTTAAAAAAAGATTGTGTGGGCGTGCGTGCGTGCATATCCGCACATGAACTTCTGTCTGTCTGTCTGTCTGTCTGTCTGTCTGTCTGTCTGTCTGTCTGTCTGTCTGTCTGTCTGTTTCATTTCATATCATATGGAAATTAGGTTAAAAAACTAAACAGACGCTAAACAGCCTATCAACAAGCGCCCGTGCCACGTGAGCTTGCAGATCTGCTATTTTCAGAGACAAACTAGCTGGTTTCAGCTTCTTTCCTATGGTGTCCATGACTCCCTCTAAACCAGGGGTGTCCAAACTTTTTTCAAAGGGGGCCATATTAGAAAATATTAAAACACCCAAGGGCCAACCTTACTATATCTCCTGACATAATGTGGTGACATACTAGTCTATAACAAAGTCACATAATGTAGCGTCGGACTAGTCTATAACAAAGTCACATACATGTGCATTGCATTTAAACAATTCTATTGAACTCATCATATTATCATCATCAATATTTCATATCAAAGGTCTTTTGTCGGTGTGTGCTGTGAACAAAAAGTGTCTCTCAGCCTTTTTTCAGCCATATGTCACATTACCAAATGTAACCAGACGAGCAACGTATGCCCAGGTTAAAAAGCTTGAATGCCTCCCCCTGGCCTGATGGAGGGGAAAGGAACCTGTTGGAATAACCCCTGTAGGGTGTAAAGGAGCAACTTACTCAGGCATGAAGGAAGCATGAGTTGAAGTCCGTTGCTCTCCCCAGGTTGGTGGAGGGTGTGTAGAGCCCAGGATCACATAAGGGTGAAAGGGTGAAAAATGGGTTACAAAATCACAGGATAAAAAATGTCATACGGCCCGGCTGCGGGCCGTATTACATTTATCCCAGGGCCGCATTTGGCCCGCTGGCCACACTTTGGACACCCCTGCTCTAAACAGTAGCAGTCAATATCGCTTTATCAGATGCAGATTACATGTGACTGACCATCAGTCTTATCACCAGTTGCATTCTAACCACTGACACGCCTGTGGATAGTGCATACCACAGTGTTGGTATACAAGTAGCCTATACTGCCATGTCTTCACTTAAAGGACCACTTCACCGCTTTTCAACCTATCTTCATAATTGAGTACTATAGACAGTTCACACTAATTATCCATAATGTATAGTCAGAATACATTTTGGACAAAGGGCTATATCTTGTTAAGGCTATCCCTTAATAGTAAGAAATTTGCCATTTCTTACTATTTTACAAAACCTTTTAAAATAGTTCAAATAGCTGATCTACAAGCTCACAACAAAATGTTTTCAAAATAGTAATAAATGAATATGTTTAGGGATAAGGGTGGCGCAAGATTAGGTTATTCGTCTATAGTAGGCTACCTATTATTGGTCCTTTATTTAATGTTCATGAAAAAATTGCACATTTTGTCTGTGTCTCATATACTGTAGGAGGGCTGTGGGCGGTTCAGAAACCCGTCCACCAGTGACATCATCGATGGGGAATCCAAGCTAATGGAAACGGCATGGCTTTCTATCCCTGCAAAAGTTGCAATGCGAATATGGAAGCCATCGTTCTCACGATAATACAAATCTAAATATTTGTTAAAGAAGAATCTGAACAACCCACAGCCCTCCTAGGAGACACAGACCAAAAAAAAAGTGTGGTATTTTATCATGAACAATTACATAAAGATAAGTTGAAAAGTGGTGAAGTGGTCCTTTAAGTAAAAGTATCAATACTAGAATGTAGTTCTGTTACAAGTAAAGGTCTGGTGTTCAAAATTCTGTGTAAGATTACAAAAGTATTACCATCAATATATAATTAATGTTTTTAGAATAGCCAATCTACAAGCTCAAACAATGCGTTACGAAGCATTGTGAGCTTGTAGATTGGCTTGTAGATTGGCTACTTACCAGACAGTGGCCTTGTGGTTAGAGTGTCCGCCCTGAAACTGGGAGGTTGGCGTTCGATCCCCGGCCGGGTCATATACCAAAGACTGTAAAAATGGGACCCAATGTTTCCCTGCTTGGCACTCAGCATCAAAGGGTTGGATTGGGGGGGTCAAATCTACTAATCAAATGATTCCCGAGCACGGCACGGCTGCAGCTCACCGCTCCTTGGCTGCGGCTCACTGCTCCCAAGAGATGGGTCAAATGCGGAGAACAAATTTCACTGTGGTAACGTGTGTGACAAATCGTATATGACTTTGATTTATAAATCACTGAAATGTTACTGTTACAATTGTTTTGTAATAGTAATTAAAAACAAAGTAACTATAGTAACGGGGTCTATGTCACAAAACACTGTAGTGAATAATGCAGCCTTCTTTTTACACGAAACCAAACAGAATAATTGTTCATTGTACTACTGTACAATATGGGCAATGAAGCACTACTACTTTTGGGCCACTTGTAAATAATCTGTTCAAATTAGTTTGCTATATTTTTTCTTCCTTGGACCAAATCACTGAACACTAATCTAAATGTGATAACACTATTGTTTGGTTAACCCATTCTGAACGGGAACCCATTTTGGTGTTAGCATCGTGTTATGCTTTAGCTATTGAAAAAGATCTACAAGCTCATAGCGCGCCACCGAGTGGCGCGCTACGAGCTTGTAGGTCTGCTATTTTTGAAAAATCAAAGAACGACTGACATTTTTAGAATCTGATCTCAGGTCAGAATGGGTTAATCAGACCAGTGTGTGTCCCATAGACTGTAAAAAATATGGACAAAGCGTTCCGCGGGTCTAACGTGAACGTAAAATGAAGCCTGTCAGTCCTTGCAATGGAAGTCGCCATCTTTCAAGATCCGTTTTGGACCAGTTCAGGCCAGCTGGCCCATTGGCTGGCCCAGACAACGAGGCGGGACTTCCCCCTTCTTCTTCGTTGGTTTTTATTTTGACTCGAGTGGGTGGGGAATCCCGTTCATAGACTGTAACGGTAGCCACGCCCCTCAGAACATGCGCGACTTTATGGTCATTTTTTTAATAAATGGGACCATAATTTTCCAAAAAGAATATTATGAAATATTTCCGACATTAGAAATGAGACTTTAAACTAGTGACTGGAAGAAAAAAGTATTCATGACCATGTTTATTAAGGTAATACAGTCTAGGTGAATACATGGACTTCTGGCTATGGGTTTTTTTGAGCCCAATGACAGCGCCACAACAGGCCATTATATGAACTTTCATTTCCTTAGTGGCTTCACAAAATATCCGTCTGACTGCCCCCCTGGTGTGTCCAGTGGAAACCTCGTATGAATCTGATCTCAGGTCAGAATGGGTTAAGTATTTAGGCATGCATTTCCTGCAGCGCTTCATAGCACCCATGGCACCTAGCTCTGCCCTTTCCCCCCCACTTGATCAATTTGAACATTTTATTATCAAAAGTAATCCCTAATAACTTTACGTCAGTTACTTGCTCAATATCCATAACCCCAAAAGTTGGTGCTAATTTTTATTTAGATCTAATAATAATTTAAGTTGTTAGATCAACAAGTTGTTATTTCAGATTTCAGTTAACATGACAGTGGACAGTGCTGCTTGGGATACTTCATATTATGAAGAGAGGACAAAAAAATGATTGAGCGATGGAAATAAGCAAAAAACAACCCAATGCCCCATTCAATTCAATGCAATTCAATTCAATTGATTGAGGGCTTATGGTAGGGGGAAATAGCCAATAATGCGCTTTTGCACAAAATAGCACCTGGACCTCTTTGGTGGGGACGTAACAACTAAAAATAAAGGTAAGAAAGCCTTCTAGCCTCAGGAAGGCACAGACCATCCTCAAAGACACTTCCCACCCTGGTCACACGCACTTTGACTTAGACTATTAAGAACCCACACAAATAGACTGAAGAACAGCCTGTACCCCAGAGCCATAGCTGCACTGAATGTAGCCAGGCAAAATTGACAATAGTGCAATATGGGGATGTGCATATGATATTGGAGTTGTGCAATAATGTATCTTTAGTTATAGGATGTGTCGTGCTCACCTTGTGTTTTTATTCTTGCCATGTCTTTTTTTGTTTTTTGTTGTAGATCTTTGTCTATGCACTTTAAGGACTGCTTGCTTGAATTTCGTTGTACTTGTACAATGACAAATAAAGTTCTATTCTATTCTATTCTATTCTGAGATTCTCCTTTAACTGACGGACCAGGCGAACTGCAGGCGGACCTGTGGATTTATGACGAGGAAACCCTGTGCAGCTGGGCTTTAACATTGAGCGCTCGTTTGCACTCCTGCATTTGACCACCAACATTTGGTGGTCATGTGTCTTAACCGGCCACGCATGTGTCTTAACCGGCCACGCATATGTGTCTTAACCGGCCACGCATGTGTCTTAACCGGCACGTCGGACTGACATCTGAAAATCTTTATGAACAAATTTGAGAGTGCAACCATTAACTTGTAAGCTGTAAGATCTTGAGTAATATTTGACCAGCAATATCTACTTTAACTCCGGTTCTGTGGTTGAGTTAAGTCCACAACTGAAGCATATCACACTGGATATTTCATAATATTTTTTTAGGATAGTGATAACATCTTTTGGATGCGGGTCATGGTCAGTTTTAGTCACTGGGTGTTGGACTGCAGGTGGGGCGGGGTGTGATACTGCAAACAGTGACCACACCAAACCTGCATCCTGCCTACTATACTCAAGTGCTCATATTTATGACGTCATCGTCGCGATACTGGAACAATTCATGACCGTATATGGTCACGCTCAGTTTTGTTATCTCCGCCTCCGTCACAGCGAAGACAGGGCCTGCAGAGACCGTGTGTGTGTGTGTGTGTGTGTGTGTGTGTGTGTGTGTGTGTGTGTGTGTGTGTGTGTGTGTGTGTGTGTGGCCAGGGCCGGCTTGACCCACAGCCAGTTTGTAATTTTACAGTGTTTCTCATGAAATAACAGGTCCAAATAGACCATGACTTTCAGTTAAAAAAGCATGAGAGGATTTGACCTTTTGTCCTGTAGATTGGTGTCCCAGAGAATGAAATGGTCAAAGTGAGGGTTCTTGGAATTAAAAAGGTTAAGAATTTCTCTCTCTCTCTGTGTGTGTGTGTGTGTGTGTGTGTGTGTGTGTGTGTGTGTGTGTGTGTGTGTGTGTGTGTGTGTGTGTGCGTGCGTGCGCGGCAGCGTGACAACATCTACTTTTCCTCCGGTGTTCCGGAAAAGTGGAAAAGGCTCGTCACTCTGTTTAAAACCCATTTTGGGCGGGAACCCCTTTTGGTGTTAGCATTATGTTATGCTGTAGCTATTGAAAAATAGCAGATCTACGAGCTTGTGGGTCTGCTATTTTTGAAAAATCGAAGAATGACTGACATAGAAACATAACTTTTTCAGAAAACTGTCATGAATTCAGAAGATATTTTTTAGAATCTGATCTGAGGTCAGAATGGGTTCAGCGGAATATTCTTCAGGAACGGCGTTTTCACAGCGGAAATAAGCCACGGCGGTATTTCGGCCATTCGGGCTACACAACTGCTTAACCCATTCTGACCTGAGATCAGATTCATACAAGGTTTCCACTGGACACACACACACTGATCTGATTAACCCATTCTGACCTGAGATCAGATTCTAAAAAATGTCAGTCGTTCTTCGATTTTTCAAAAATAGCAGACCTACAAGCTGAACGTGTTATCATGCGTAGCCAACCTCCTGAAGGTCCGCAAGGCCAAGTACCGCACCTGGGGGGGGGGCAGGGCCTTCTATGTTTCGGCCCCCAAACTCTGGAATGAACTCCCTAAAAACCTTCTCAGAGCTGCTCCCTCTCTCCTCTCCTTCAAAAACTCACTCAAAACCCACCTCTTGCACGATAGCTTTCCCCAGCTGAGGCCTCGTTTATCCGTTTATCTTTTTAACCCTGTGCTGTTGTTGTATCTGTTATGTTTTTCTTTCTTTTTTTTCTTCTTATTAAAGTCTGTTCCTAGTGTTCCTATTATGTAAAGCGCTTTGGGTATTTAGAAAAGCGCTATATGAATTTGAGCTATTATTATTTATCATCAACTCCGCGGCCAGCTATACGCTTATTTCTTACTGGTCACCGTGCTGCCCTCCCTGGAGACCGGTGTGAGTCACGGTGCTCCCCGTATAGGGAAGTGAACAGGAACAAACTGGCCCACCTCTGGCTGCATAGAATTAGCCTGGCTAATAAGCCAGACCGAATCAAAAAAGAATTGCCTGCCGGCGGCTTACGGTCTGGAGAGGCTCAATTGTACGCCCATTTCCTATGCACCAGAGAACCGGTGTGGCCAATCGGGACACGGTATATGCAATATGGGCAGGCTTTGGTATACCAGTGACGTTCAAAGCTTGAGACCTTTGACTGACAGTAGCTCTGACCAATTGCGTCAAAGAGAAAATGTTTGAACCCGCCCCCCCCAGACTCAAATACCACACGACAGTGGTATTTGAGTCTGGCTTATTAGCCAGGCTATAGCATAGAAGATCCAAGGCGATCCAAATCAACCTGAATGACTGCGAGTTTGTTTCTGGGGGGGGGGGGGGGAGTGCACTGACATAAGGAGCACTGCCTTTGCTACTACTCTAAAAAAAATAATCAAATCAAGTCAAACTTAATTTATAAAGCACATTTACAAAGACCAAAGGTCAACCAAAGTGCTGTCTTGTACAGCACTTTCTTGTACAGCAGATAAAAGCAGAATAAGACAAAATAGCATGGTATAACAACAAAAACAAAAGAGCATCAACACAGTTGAGATGCAATCAAACAAACCAAATTTGAAATCCAGAATAAAAATGGATAATGATTATGTCACGGTCACGTCCTGAGCCCCTCCCTGTTTGTCCATGATTGATTTTCCTCTGTCTCTCCCAAGTCCTGCTCCTCTGACTCTGATTGCCCTGAGTGCCATCACCTGTGGGGACCAGCTGAGCCAGGTTGGGTGATGAGCTCCAGTGACTATTTAAACTCTGCCTTGTGTTTTTTTTCAGTGCTGGATCTTAAGTTAGTGTCAGGTTTTATGTTCAGTGTGTATACTGCTGTTATCCTACATGTCATTTACCAAGTAAAGTCGAGTTTATGTGATCTTCTTGTCCTGCCTTTGTTTGAGTTCCTGCATTTGGGTCCTAACACCTGCAAACCGTGACATATTATGGTGGTAGAGAATTAGAATGAATATGTTCCCATGCATGCTTGTGCTAAATTACATTTGGTGGTCCTTGACATGAAAGAGTTTTAGAACCATTGATAGCAACATTCTTTGTTTTGTTCCCCTTTTTTGTAGTATCAGTCTCATGCAGCTCTTCATGGGTTAAATGCCAAACCCATTGCTTAACAATGTCTTCAGGCTAGACTCTACCCGGCCTGAGCCATCCCAAACAATAGCGTTGGAAATAAGTGTGTTGGAACTAGGTGGCTAGTAGTCATATCAGTTTGTTTTGGCAAGTCTGAAGCAGCTGGTCAAGTGCTACTGCACACATTGGCGGCTGCAGCAGCAGCCCACTTCAAGTAACTCCAGTCAATACAATGTACAACAGTATAGGCTACTTGTAGCCTACTGTTGTCCTCCTGACAAAGGAAAAGGACAACTGAGTCACCATATAAGACTCTCCACCTGTTGGCCTGGGCACCCAAAGATTTGGCAAAACTAAAACATGTCAAGAAGAATGTTTTTCTTTAAAACCTTGCGTTTTCCACTGTGATACCAAGAATAAGAACTTAAAAGTATTCTACTTTGTTTCGTTTTGTAAACATAAGCAACACGGTTTCGGATAGTCACAATTAGTTTTCAACTTCAAGCAGCTGGTCCAGCCTGCAATACTTTGATTTAGGGCGGACGTGAGCAATGTTAAGACTAATGACTTTGTAATTGGCCTTCGAACAAAGGGAAGGAATTCACGTATAATATCTCACAGTTACTTTCTTACTCACTGCAGTCACTATAGAGGCCCTCCATTGTACCTGATGACCATTGGAGATACGGTCACAAAAGGCTCAATTCTTATCACAACGCAGATATCGAAACGCCTTGAATTGTGTTTAAGATTTGATCACATGACAACCAGCAACTGTGAGGTGTTCTGTATCCAATTCTTATTTTTGTATGGGGTTTCCTAGCTCTGGTCCATAGCTCTAATGCGTTGCATTTAGAGCTACAGTATGTTACTCTCAACTTCTGCCGCTCGCAAGAATGCAGACCAGCTTCTCCTCTTTGGCGTAAATAAAAATAACGTTTATGCTACTCGCCAAAACAAAGGCGGGTTGTGTCATTAGAAATCCTACTTTCCTTAGAGCCCCCCACTACACGTATAAACTGTACTTTTTGGCCAAAAGGGGATTTTGTTCCCACCGGATTTTTTTTAACTTTTAGTTACTCCTTCTACCGATATTGCCCAGAGAATTGCCTCATAGAGAATATTTTTCCTCCGGTGAAAAAAAGAATCCCTTTCCGGCCAAAAAGTACAGTTTATACGTGTGTTGGGGGGGTTCAGAGTGCGTCCACTAAGGAAAGTAGGCTTTCTAATGACACAACCCGCCTTTGTTTTGGTGAGTAGCAAAAATGTTCTTTTTATTTACGCTAAAGAGGAGAGGCTGGTCTGCATTCATGCGAGCGGCAGAAGTTGAGAGTAACATAGCTCTAAATTAAAGGCTATGGGTTTCCTATAGTCGAATGGTCTACTGTACTCTATAATGTATATCTTTGCTGTCGGGTGGAAACCTCATTATTTTTAACCTGGGCATAACCTGAGTATTTCCCAGAATATAATTTGTCAGTGTTCCTTGTTCCTTCTTCCTTGTATTATTATTTTTTACGTTGCTCGTCTGGTTACATTTGGTAGGCTAATGTGACATATGGCTGAAAAAAGGCTGAGAGACACTTTTTGTTCACAGCACACACCCGACAAAAGACCTTTGATATGAAATATTGATGATGATACGATGAGTTCAATAGAATTTGTTTAAATGCAATGCACATACTGTGACTTTGTTATAGACGAGTATATGTCACCACATTATGTCAGGAGATATAGTAAGGTTGGCCCTTGGGTGTTTTAATATTTTCTAACATGGCCCCCTTTGAAAAAAAGTTTAGACACCCCTGGTTTAAACCATCGCAAACGAGTTGGGCTTGCCCGCGCTATTGGCGTGTTTGCATAGCTCTCGGCAGCCATCGCGGATGCCATCTTGAAAATGATGCCTTTTTCCTCAAGTTATACATTTCTTGGTATAATAGTACCATAATCCATTGAAAAATCTCTTCTATCAATGATTTGGATTTACCGATCCTTTATCAGCTCCGCTATTTCTGTGTGCAGCCCTGCTAGTCAAGTGGTCTTCTGATTTTAGGCCAACAAAGACCCCTTAGCTGAGAGAGAGAGAGAGAGAGAGAGAGAGAGAGAGAGAGAGAGAGAGAAAGAGATGAATACACATATAATTGTGTTGCATATTTTACTTTATCATACTGTAGATTTCACAGATATATAGTTTAACAGCCATTACTGCTCATTACGGCACCATCATTACGAGGCCTGCATGCACAATAAAATGTTGTCATCAAAATCAACTGTATAGATTTAGTAGACTGAATAATACTTCCGGTTATGATGGGCCTGTACGGGCTCTGGTCTCACTGGCACGTGAGGTGAGTCAGTAGGATTTACAGCATTGACAACACATGTGTGTGTGTGTGTGTGTGTGTGTGTGTTTGGAGTAATCAATTCGGCATCACGACTCAATTGAAATCACATTGTTCTAGAAACCTCAGCGCTTACGTACGTCACACCAGCAGAAGGGAGTGAACAAGGAGGCTAGGGCAGTGGTGATTAAGTAACACGTATAACAAGAGTAACGAGTAGAGTATCACTGCAATGTAGAAATACTTACACATTTTACTTGAGTATAAGTAGAAAGTACTCATTATGCAGAATGTCCCATTTCACACGTTTTCAAATGTAAAATAAAAGGGGAAAGAGAGGGGGAAAAAAGCAGATCTACAAGCTCACAATGTGTCACATATAGAGCTTGTATAGATCATCTATTTCCAAATGGCCAACATACTGTACAAATGGTTAATGGTATGTTTTGTAATAATAAACATCTTCAAAGTAACAATTAAGTAACTAAAGGTTTCAAATAAGTAAGAAAGTATACAATATTTGTCTCTGAGACGTAGTGGAGTAGAAGTAGAAGTACAAAGACAATTGGAAATACTCCGGGAAAGTAAATAAAATACATAAATAAACAAATAAATACTCAATCTAAATTGTACTTAATTACAGAGTAAAAGCACTTAATTACAATTCCACCACTGGGCGGAAGGGAACCCACTAGGATGTGAGGGCAGGTCGTGCGTGGGTGGCACTGCCCCCACCTGTCCCCAGACCTATAAAGCCAGGGTCCTGCCAACCGCCTGTCCCAAACCTTTCCTGTGGAACGTGCAGACTTCACAGATGACTTCTACCCAGCCGCCAGGCATGACTACCAGCCGGCTGCTGTGGCTAGCGCTGTCGGCCATGATGCTACACAGCGGTACGTATATTATACAACTTACTATATGAACTCCACTCCTGCAGCCTCAAGAAAGAAGAAAGAAACGCAATCTCTACAGACTTGAGTCTTTTCAATAGCCATTGTGCAGCGCCCCACTGTTTACATACTGTCCTGCAGGGAAACTGTGCTGGAGGTTAATGCACTGCTAAGGGGCCAAAGCTCAGCCCTTTCTTATTGAGCCTTAATTAATTGTGATGTCAAATATTACTAATGAATGCTTGAGAGGATGTGGCATCGATCAGCCAAGATGACCTTTTTACAAGGTATTTGCATTTTACGGTGATTTACTTTCGTTAAGAAATATCTATATTGTGATACTAGTAATCATTGCTATAGGGCAGGTGTCTTCAGCGGGGGTTTTTTTCAGGCCAAGGACCTCCTAGCTGAGAGAGAGGTGAAGCAAGGAAACGTTATCATAGTACACTTGTTTGACAGCAATCATCTGTGTTGTAACTTGTGAACATTCATGTTGATGTGTTTTCAGACATAAATTATCCTCTTGATCCCCATTGCCCCCGCCGGGCAGGGGCAGCAGCTGTCCACCTCTGAACAGGGGTCAATGGAGACCCAATTGGTCTCCGGTTCCAACTCCGATGTTTGCCGATTTACCCCCTTTACACCCCTGCAGGGTTTTAAGAAGGTTCCACTTAGAACGTTTGACTTCATGTACTTTATTCGTTTTTCATCTCTAAACCTTAAACCTTAAAAAAATAGCAGATGCACAAGCTTAAAAGGCGTCATAGTGCGACACATTATGCAATGTATTGGCTTGTATGTTTGTTTTCCACAGAATGGGGATCCATAATGGGTTCAAGTGGTATATGGTTGTCGAGTAACGGGGGTCTACTGTCTCTCCAGCTCTTCACTAAACAGAAAATACATTTTCAGTCGGGACACGCATTTCATCTAATCCAGGGAGACGACCCGTAGCGGAATTGATTTAGTCAACAAAAACAATATTTTGGCAGGCCACGTAATGGCAGATATTACATTTTTTTGCGTGCGGAGAATTGTTGTTACGAGCTCACGACAACGTGCCGCAAGCGTGGCAGCGTGGCGTGCTATAGCTTGTAGATCTGCTATTTCCAGAGTGGAACGCCCGAGCGCAAGCAAACCCAAACCATCAAATGATCTGTCGTTTTGTTCCACTGGATCTCTTCAAATTGGCAATATATTTAGTCTTAGTTTTTTGTCATCATAGCCTAATTTTGCTTTAACTATTGTCGATGAAAGAAGGCAGTATAGTCATGGTTTGAGTCGACGGAATTAACACCGCCTGTGACGTGTCTCAACAGAAGTGACATCTGCAGTAAAAGGCCTCCCTTCTCTGTCTCCAACTCCACATCTAGCAGGTGAGTCACATCACTGACTGGGAATCAAGGAATCACGTGACCTACAGGCTATATAGAACTTGCTGAAGGATTTTAACACGGGAGTGTCTTCACCAAGAATATTGGGGTTATAGTATCGAATCAAAATGTCTTCCGAGCTATATACCCGTCTGTCTTATGATAAACATGAGAATTGAGAACATTATAATTATAATGGTGTGTAAAAAACTAAATCTAGAATTTGCCACGTACAAGAACAAGTCCACGTAGACATTTGTCCGTGTACGGACATAATTGATGCATGACCCCTGCCCCCGCTGATGATTGACCGTTATTGTGCGCAGGTGTGAATGCGGTCCATAACGACCTCGTGTGCAGCACCTGGGGGAACTTCCACTTCAAGACGTTTGACGGAGACATCTTCCAGCTGCCCTCCACCTGCAACCATTTGCTGACTTCGCTCTGTAGCGCCTCGTACAGGTATATAGGACGCCTCGATCGCCGTTATTACATAAATCGCCACAGCGGCCATTTTGTTCTCACGTCATATTTGCAGCTGGGTTGGGAGTTCATTGACTTAAGTGCAAAACCACCATGTGAACATGGTACACATGTATTTGTGAGGAGCAGGTTGGTCCCTTGCAGCACGGTATGATTGGTATCTTCATGCCATCCGTGTGTGAACGGTAATTGTGAAGCACTTTGGCTAAAAGGTGCTCTATAATTGCACCATTTATTTATTACAATGATTGTACACCTCCAGGGACTTCAACGTGCAGATGCGACGCAGCATGGTGGACGGTCTGCCCGCCATCAGTGACATCATCATGAAGCTAGATGGCACCGGCGTAGTGCAGCTCTCCAAAGACTCTGTGGTCGTCAACGGCAACAAGTGAGTCACGGTTGTTTTCGAGAGCGGTCTTCTAGGGTAAAATGTTGTGCTCAATTGAAGGGGATACTTGTGTTCAGAAAACAGGGAAAAGGGCTATACTGACGTAAGAAAAGAAGAAGTGCAATTCTTGATAATTCACGGTAATAAGGGGTGGAAAGTAACTAAATTGTATACATTTTATAAACTGTGTCTGTTCTACGTCCACTATACGATTGCCTTTCTGGGTTGACTTAGTTAGTTTTTAGTGTTTATTGAGAGCCTAAGACAAGATAAAGACTCAGTATAATCGGGAGTATGCCCCCTTTCTTGACCCCGAAGTTACCACAATCATCATCATGATCATCATCATCCTATGTTTTGTGTTTTATAGGGTCACGCTTCCGTACAGTGATTCAGGAGTTCTCATTGAGAAAACTGTCTCCTTCATTAAAATCAAAGCCAAGCTGGGTCTGGTGGCCTATTGGAACCAGAAGGACTCTTTACTGGTGAGTTTTTCCCATTTCAATTTCAATTCCAAGGAGCTTTTATTGGAACGAGAAAACATACATTTACACATTGCCAAAGCAAGTGTACAGCATGAAATTACTTCTTAGTTCTAATTGGATCTCTTGTCCACTCGTCCCTCCCTATAACACTTTAAGTCTAGTTTTTATTTGTTGACAGACTTGTCAGTATATTTAGTCATAGTTTTAGTCATCATAGCATGCAGTGTTGTTTTTGGCAGCAATTTTTCTATTTTTGTTTTAGTCGTAGTCTCTTCAATAGTTTTCATTTCGTTTTAGTCACATTTTAGTCACGTGGAATGTCTTGGTGTTAGTCTAATTTTAGTCGACTAAATATCATAAGATTTTAATCGACTAAATCTACGGGTGATTTAGTCGACTAAATTGTATTTTAGGTTGACCTTGACTGTTAATGACTGTTTTTACATTTGCTGAAAATAGCCGATCTACAAGCTCACAAGCAGCGCGACGCATTGTGAGCTTGTAGATCTGCTATTTTCAGCATGCAACCAAGTGTAAAATGACTTATATTGGATATCTTGTCCACTATAGTCCCTTCCTAACATTTTAGTCTAGTATGTATTTGTTGACGAAATTGTCAATATATTTAGTCTTAGTCAGAGTTTTTAATTTCCTTTTCGTCAGTGGAAAAAGGTAGTCGACGAACATTTTTCGTCTTAGTTTAAGTCGACGGAATCAACACTGCATCATAAGTCATAATTTCAGTCAACAAACTTAACACTGATCACCCGCATTGGTAGAGTACAGCTACTGTACTCAAAACAGGTACTTAACCCATTCTGACCGGGAACCCATTTTGGTGTCAGCATCATGTTATGCTTTAGCTATTGAAAAATAGCAGATCTACAAGCTCATAGCGCGCCACCGAGTGGCGCGCTACGAGCTTGTAGGTCTCCTATTTTTGAAAAATCGAAGAACGACTGACATTTTTAGAATCTGATCTCAGGTCAGAATGGGTTCATCAGACCAGTGTGTGTCCAGTGGAAACCTCGTATGAATCTGATCTCAGGTCAGAATGGGTCAAGTCACGTACAGTGATCGTGTAAATGTGTTTTTTGTTACCGTGTCCAGGTGGAACTGGACGCAAAGTACAAGAACCAAACGTGTGGTCTGTGTGGAGACTTCAATGGAGTCCAGCAACACAACGAGTTCTACAGCCATGGTAACTGACCACTGTATTATTATTATTATTATAATTATTATTATTATGATTTGGGCCTCTTCCTTACTTCTTGTATGTGTCATTAGGTGGTAAGATGTCCCCCTCAGACTACGGTAACATATGGAGAATCGACGGTCCCACTGAGAGCTGCTCTGACTTCACCTTACCCCCCACCACGAACTGCCACAACATGGTAAGAGCTCTACATATAATATATACATGTACCCCTATCCCTAAAATATTATTTTGGTGTTATCATTTCCCCCGTTTGTGTCAGGGAAATACATCTTTCATTTTATTATGAATCCTGTTCATATAATCTTCAGATTGGTATAGGTTGTTTTTGGTATATTATTTGGCCAATCAATCAGAGACATTGGGCTGCATTCTGCGTGCTGTATTTTGCGTGTCTTAAGTACCGGGTCTTATTCCCTAACTTGAGTAAACTAAAGACCTGGAGGCGTGATCAATGCCATTTGGCTATTCTGAGTGGCCAAAGAGCATTGATCACGCCTCCAGGTCTTTCGTTTACTCAAGTTAGGGAATAAGACCTGGTAGGACTTAAGACACGCAAAATACAGCCCGCGCGTGTCTTAAGTGCCAGGTCTTATTACTTAACTTATGACCTGGAGGCGTGGGCAATGCTCTTTGGCCAACTCAGAATAGCCAAATGGCATTGATCACACCTCCAGGTCTTAAGTTAAGTAATAAGACCTGGTACTTATAAGACATGCAAAAATACAGCCCAATATTGTGTTCCAAACTGTTTTTGCCCGAGACAAAAATAGCAGATTGGGGAAATATAGGTCTTAACTATATTGTATATTCTAACTATATTGTACCAAGTAACGCCATTGTTTTGGAAAAGGTAAGTAGATTACTCTTAATTGCCAAATAATCTGTCTAAAAAAAAGAAGTATTCCGTTACTGTAACGCTGTTACACCTACCGCGACACTGAAAATGACACAGGTGCGCTTTCCCCATTTTTACAGTGGTTGAAAATGAAAAAAATAATAATATATATTTTTTGTATGTAACGTATGGTCTCTCTCTCTCTCCTGTCTCCTTTGTCACGGACAGAAACCTCTGTGCGAGCAGATGTTCTCCGCTCCGGCGTTCAGCGGCTGTGCCGATGTGCTGGACTTGGCCTCGTTCGTAGACGTGTGCATGGCCGACGTGTGCAACTGTAACAGCACGCTGACAGGTGTGTGTGTGTGTGTGACTGTGTGTGTGTGTGTGTGTGTGTGTGTGTGTGTGTGTGTGTGTGTGTGTGTGTGTGTGATTTAGTTACAGTCGTACTCTTCTGAACAAAAAAATAAGTAGCCATCTGAACTGTTTTACTTATAGTTTAGTTTTTTTTTTTTGGTCAAACGGAATTGTCAATAGACGAAAAACAGTCCAAATTTCATTCTGATCCCTCCACGAAAAGGCCTCGTTGTCCTGAACCCTTATCTATCATTTATACATTATGGATCAATAGTGTGGACTTAAACTGTTTTTTTTGTCTGTGGCATTCATTGTCAAAAATGTCAGTGCAACTTTGCAGAGCCAGACCCACCCACCACGACATTTGGCTGCTTGTATATAATACTTGTGTTAGTGACACAAATGAGACCTTTTCATTATTGCTCGTTGCTTTCAGGCGGTGACACCAGTGAGTGTCTGTGCAGCACGCTCTCGGAGTTCTCCAGGCAGTGTGTGCACGCCGGACGCTCGCCACAGATGTGGAGAACCCCCCAACACTGTGGTAAGAGGCCAGGACAATGACAACAACACCAACGCAGGCACTTATTTGCATGTCGGTTTATTCAGCGGTGGGGGGAAAAAAGTATCTTTTTTATTTTATTTGACTTAAGTTAAAGTATCAATAGCCTACTATACGACGCTACAAGAAAAAGGTCTGAAATTAAAATTTGACTTAAAAAAAAAAAAGAATTACAATCGTGAAATGTACGTAACCCATTCAGGCCTGGCGTCGAAATAAATAAAAAAAAGTTTTCTAAATCATGACAATTTTTCTGAAAGATTTGAAGCGCATTTTAACGATTTTTCAAAAATAGCAGACCTACAAGTTCATAGCACGCCACTCGGTGGCGCGCTATGAGCTTGTAGATCTGCTATTTTGCAATAGCTAAATTATAACATAACGTTTGAAACACAAAAAAGGGGTAGCGTCACCTATTTCACAGGTTGTCATAGGTGTTTCAATGACATGTTTTGGGGAAATGTGCAGATCTATACATGGCTCACAATAATGGCCTCACGACGTATTTTATTTGATTTTAAAAAAAAGTCCCGGATTGTATAGCCATGAATAAAGGACGGTATAATATTAACCAGGTGTGGTGTGGTGATGTATTGTGTCTCTCACAGAGAAGCGCTGTCCTTTCAACATGGAATACAGCGAGTGTGGCAGCCCCTGCGCCGACACCTGCTCCAATCCAGCCGCCAGCTACGTCTGTGACAGCCACTGCACAGACGGCTGCTTCTGCCCCAAAGGTACAGTGTACAACGTATATATATATATATACACTCAACGTGTACAGTATATATTGTACACGTGACATTCCATACAGTACAGTCTACGTCTACGTCTACGACGTCCACGTGCGGTAATAAAGCGGGGTGGTCCTCAAACTAGTTTCATGTCAAGCACCCCCCCCCCCCCGAATCAATTATGTATCTGACAACGGTCAGATACAACCTGAAAATATCACAGGAAAAAAAAAAAAAAATTGTGCTGTAAACAAATGTAAATGTAAAAAAAATGTCCAAACATTTGCAAGACTAAAAAAAAAAAGACACAAACAAAAGAATAGCAGATGCACAGCTGTGAGCTATAGTACTGTGATTTTATTTTTTTAAATAGCCAAAGTATAACATAATGGATAAAGTAGTAAAAATATTTGCATGCTATATTAACTAGCCTATACCTTTGCCGGGTAGGCTACCATGGAATCCCCAAGGAACAAAAAAAAACATTCTCTCCGAGGGGCTCCCTTCATGGCACAAATATTTGAGCTGAGGAGCGCTTTGGATATATATATGTCCACAGCGCTCACACGCACACGTTTGGATATCATTATTTGAATAACACAAAAGACGGTATGCTAACATAACGGCGTGTGACCGTACATGTTAACGTAATCACTGTCACACGGTAACATAATCCTGTGTATAACCTTCCACCAGGCATGGTGCTGGACGATGTGAATAAGAAGGGTTGCATGCCACTCAAAGACTGTTCCTGCACCTACAACAACAGGACCTATACGCCTGGGCAGTCCTACGACGGAAACTGCAAGACCTGGTAGGACTCATGTCTGGTTCCATGTGTAGCCTACACTCTCAGAGTTACAGACCCATAAGGGTTGGTTTCCTATAACTATCATTTAGCTGGTGGAGTCCCCCTGTATAACTCCCTCCCTCAAGGACCCCTGGGGGTCCCCGCGGACCCCACTTTTATTGGGGAACCAACTGGTTCATAACACTTAAGTGTTGTTCTATTACAGTTTGTGTGAGGGCGGTCAGTGGAGCTGTATGGAGAAGCAATGTACAGCGACCTGCTCCGTGGAGGGAGGCTCTCATGTCAGCACCTTTGACGGTAGAACCTACACCTTCCATGGAGACTGCTCCTACGTGCTGGCCAAGGTATTGCTTTCCCCCACAAATATGAGGTATTAAGACAGGTTACGTGCCGGGCCCGTATAGCTTACCGTGACTCTGTCGAGCTTGCCATAGCCGTAAACGCGATTTTTCATTTAATCCGCGATTGATTATCATCACGTTGGCATGTTGTAGCATTTTTAGCTAGATCCAGGCCGCGATCACGTAAAAACGGCCAACAATTGGCCAGAAATCGCACAAGCCGTCTTTATATGCATTTATGGCTCTTATAGGGCTGTATTTTGCGTGTCTTAAGTACCAGGTCTTATTCCCTAACTTGAGTAAACTAAAGACCTGGAGGCGTGACCAATGCCATTTGGCTATTCTGAGTGGCCAAAGAGCATTGATCACGCCTCCAGGTCTTTAGTTTACTCAAATTAGGGAATAAGACCTGGTACAAAATACAGCCCATAATCTCAAAAAACTTGATTAGAGCTTAATTTGACTTTGTTATGATACAAAAAAAAGCTATCGCACTAATATACAGGCCCCAGATGACTGTTGTTGTGAGCTGGCCAACTTTCAGTTCCGGTTCAAACTGGTGTAAACATCCGGACGCTCGCTTGCCTCTATAGCTCGCTCTGCACTGCCTCTCGTGCCTTAATTCACCTTCAGACGGTGTGTGCCTACCGTTGGTGAAAACAAGTGCACCTTTTTTCAATCTGGCTGTTTTTTTTCTCCCAGTCATACTGTGACAACATCTATGGGTCCATTTTGAGTGTCAGTTATCGATGATGATGATGATGAAAACATGATGGTTTCGTGTCTTCTTCAGGACTGTGTCGGCCACCAGTATGTGTTACTGGGAGACGTGGAGCAGTGTGGAATGACAGAGAGCCAGACGTGTTTGAAGTCTGTGACTCTGGCTCTGCTAGCGCACAAAACAGTGAGTAGCGCACGCACACGCTCACGCTCACGCAAGCACGCACGCACGCACACACAAACACACACACACACACACACACACACACACACACACACACACACACACACACACACACACACACACACACACACAGTGAGTAGTGCACGCACGCACGCACACAGTGAGTAGTACACACACTACATGATGAGAATTAACCACTGACTTAAACACCACCTTACAGTACCGTACAGCAGCGCCCCCTCTGACCTCATACTGTATACATTGGCTATTTCTGACGTGACCGTTTGTTTTGTCTCATGCCAGGTCATCAACATTCTGCCCAACGGCAAAGTGTTTGTGAATGGACTCTACTCAGAGCTGCCCTTATCTATTGGTGAGATGTCTGAGATTGTCTGTCTGTCTGTCTGTCTGTCTGTCTGTCTAGCAAGTGTAAAATCAGTCATTACGACGGCATCAAGGCCTGCCAAAATACATTTTAGTCGACTAAATCAACTGCAGATTTAAAATCTTACGATATTTAGTCGACTAAAGCTAGACTAACACTAAAACATTCCAGGTGACTAAAGTGTGACTAAAACTAAATGAAAAACTATCGAAGAGACTATGACTAAAACCCAAATTGGCTGACAAAAACAACAGTGTTTTACAGTAACCACCAGGTTTGCTCTAGACTTCACCTTGGTGCAGTACATTGCATTGAGCAGAACGGTCCCTCTCTCCGCAGCCGGCGTGTCCACATTCAGAGCGTCCTCCTTCTACCTGGTCGTCCACACGTCGCTGGGCCTGCAGCTGAAGGTGCAGATCAAGCCTCGCATGCAGGTCTACATCACAGCGGAACCCCGACACAAAGGGAAGACCTGCGGTACGTATTATTATTATTATTATTATTATTATTACAGCAGTGGTTCCCAAACCTTTAAAAAAAAACAAAGCGTGCTTCTAATGACTTTAAAGTGTGTTAATGTCTTGGTTGTAAATGTATTATGGTAATGAGTTCATTAAGTGTGTTTTTTTTTTTTTAGGTGTGTGGGGAACTCCAAGGCCTCACTCACACCTAAGACACACTTCTTGTGTCCTGCATGTCTTCAGCGTGTCATGGCCGCCTCGATGCATTTCCAATGGGAGTCACGTGGTTTAACGACGGCACCTTGTCGCCTGGCCGTCGTCTAGCCCTAGATTATGATGATGAGATAACAGGTGTTTTTATTTTGTTTTTCCGTTCAGGCCTGTGTGGTAATTTCAACAGTAACCAGGGCGACGACTTCATGACGATGGGCGGAGTCACAGAGGGCACGGCGGCGGGCTTCGTCAACAGCTGGAAGAGCCTGGCCAAATGTTCTGACGTCAAAACGCACTTTGACAACCCCTGTAGCCTCAGCCTGGAGAACGGTATACATATTATTATCATCTCTGCACACACACACACACACACACGCACACACACACACACACACACACACGCACACACACAGCCACACACACACACCAAGGCATTCTCATCCCCAAGACAAACGTTTAACTGAAAAGGGGGGGGAAATACGGCACATGTTTTGTTGACTAGGGGAATATGACATGCAGCCAAATCTAAAGATCAGACATGTGATTGATTGATTGATTGATTGATTGATCAATCGGTTATTATTATTACAATGCCGTTACTATGGAAACATGTGAGATGTGAACGTGAACGTTTTAATGGGTGAATGGACTGTCTATAACAGTCTATACGTGTGTCCCTTGCAGAGAAGTACGCTCAGTACTGGTGCTCCCTGCTGACAGACCCTCGGGGAGCCTTCGCACCCTGTCACTCTGAGATCAGTCCTGACACCTATAGAGAGGTAAGGATCCCCGGCCCGGCCCGGCACGCCAGTGTATGTTATTGTGCTGATTGATTTCCACATCAATACATCAAAGCAGCACACATCAGCCATGCACCGAGCGAGTCATCCAGGGTCCTGTTGAATCTATGAAAATATTTGAAAACTGCAAAGAGAAAAACACACACACAACCTAATTCAAACCTTTTTTTTTTTTTTTTTTTTTACATATTTCACACATTTTTCACATATTTAACCCATTTTTGGGCGGGAACCCCTTTTGGTGTTAGCATTATGTTATGCTTTAGCTTTTGAAAAATAGCAGATCTACAAGCTCATAGCGCGGCACCGAGTGCCGCGCTATGAGCTTGTATGGGTCTGCTATTTTTGAAAAATCAAAGAACGACTGACATAGAAACACACGCTTTTTCAGAAAACTGTCCTGTACATTTTTAGAATCCGACCTCAGGTCAAAACGGAACAATTATCATAAACCGTGTTGTCTCTTGTTTGACAGAACTGCATGTATGACACGTGCAACTGCGAGAAGAGCGAGGACTGCATGTGTGCCGTCATGTCCTCCTACGTGTACGCCTGCGCCGCGGCCGGTGTCCAGCTCAGCGGCTGGAGGAACTCCGTCTGTGGTGAGTCGGAGGGAGGGCGGCTGTCGCAAAGTAAACAGAAGACTGTGAACATTGGGGTGTAACGCTAGGTTGGGTTGGCATATTTAGTTTTTGAAGCCAAGGTTTGTTTTTGTTTGTATTTTGGAAGCTCCTAAACATTGTACTGCAGGTATAGCATTTGAGCAAAAAGGTACTTATATAAGTAACTTCTGACACCAACGATCTTTTCTCGTTGTGTTTCTCTCCTCTCAGGTAAGTATGCGAAGTCCTGCCCCAGTACCATGGTGTACGACCACAACATCACCTCCACCAGGGGGAGCTGTCGCTGCCTGGCCCAGGCTGACCCCACCTGCTCCGTCGCCTTCTCTCCCGTGGACGGATGCGTCTGTCCCGAGGGGAAGTACCTGGACGACGCGGGGAAGTGCGTGCCCCCTGCTGGCTGCCCCTGTTATGACAAAGGCTCAATGCTGCCCCCCGGTGACGTCATCAACAAGGACGGCGTCGTGTGGTATGGCTGTTTTTTTTTTCTTTTTTAATAATATTCCAGGCGTTCCCAAATAGTCTGGTATAGGACCGGAAGGAGGGGGGCGTCCCATGCACCCCGAAATATATATTTTTCTATTAACCTACCTTTTTATAATCCTTATAAGGTTGTCTAGTTGATGAATGTTGATGTTCTCCGAGCTAATTATTGTCCCATATATGTTTTTTGTAACCATTATGTTGTGTCCGTCCTGGATTTTTCGGCTGTGAAATACAGTATAGAAACTTTAAACCAACATAGCTCCTGAACTATACATCCGACAGAAACCATTCACCCCATTTCATGTTTGTCTTTGCATGATGAATTGATCGATATGACGATTGGCCATGGTTCCATCATGTGTGGTGCATGGAAATCCAAATAAACACAAATTTGTTTTAAAAATCGCCTAAACTGGATCACAACAACTCCTCCCCCATGCCTATTGATATATTTCTTTTAATATTTACATTTTTACAATCTTCAAGATGTATAGTAAACAAAAGTTGATGTTCTCCACTTGAAATATTGGCACATGTATGTTTAATCTGGCATATTGGTTGCCATATAGTGAATTTTTCCACAAATACAAAAAAAGAGAATGTAAAATCTACATAAGGTCTTAACTATACATGATTCTGAGACACAAATGTCCAGTTTTTCTGTTTCATTTTGGTATGAGGCATCGAGGGAGATGGATAGTGACATAACAGGAACATTTATGGAACATTAATGCTCAATTAAATGCTAGAAGTATAGGCAAATCAATAGGCTAGGTGAAATTAGAAGGTAGAGCCAGTAGGGATCCACACACACACACAACCCTATGTTTCTTTTTCCTAGTTTGGATTTTTGGCATCCCTAGGACCTCTAATATACAGATTTTGATGATCCCAAGAACATAAATGGTCCAAACTAAAGTGTGTTAGTTCGATGTTTTATTACCCGTATGCTATGCGACCTGCAAAATTGCTGGCTGGAGCACCGGCGAGACCGTCTTTCGTAGACTGTGGCATGCTCAAATGTAGAGATAGACCCAATATAGAGATGCCATTTGATTCTAGACCACCTCAGGTATCTAATGGGACCAACCTTGTCATACCACCTTGTCGGGAAGGGGGGGGTAAATGCATAATTGATTCAAGGTTTGACTACATTTTGGCGAGGGAAAAACCCTTTAGCTGTCACTTCAATATAACGTGAATGGAAATGGGTTACATGGATACCTACAAGCCTCCCATGTACAGACATGCCACATTCATGCCAATCTCATGCAGTTTGGGGCAAGAACCATGCCGTTTTATACATTTATACAAATGTAATTTCCCCCTATTGTAAAAATGAGACCACTTTACTGTATATCTATAGCTGTATGAGACCACTGTACTGTTTCTATAGATGTATGAGACCACTGTACTTCATCTATAGCTGCATGAGACCACTGTTCTGCATCTAGATACCACTGTACTGTATCTAGGGTTGGATTGGGGGGGGTTGGATCAACACAATTAGTGCGGCACGGCTGACCCCAAGAGATGGGTCAAATGTGGAGAACAGATCTCACAGACAGCAATGTATGTGGCGAGTAGTAGGACTAGAGTGACCAAGCACTAGCTTGGTCTAAACATGCACCCCCGTGGTCTATAAACATCTGTTTAGTGCATCGGAAGAGCACTCTAGTGCATGTTTAGATCACTCTAGTCCTACTGCTTCTCACATACATCGCTGTATGTGAGATTTGTTCTCCACATTTTATCTTCTCTTGGGTTAGCCGTGCCGCACTCATGAATAATTGTGTTGATCTAACCCCCCAATCCAACCCTTGACTGCCAAGCAGGGAGGCATTGGGGTCGTACCCATTTTGGTATGACCTGACCGGGAATCAAACCCCCGACCTCCCAGGATGGACACTCTAACCACAAGACCAACTGAGCTGGTCTCTAGACCAGCTCAGTTGGTCTTGTGACACAGTATAGTGGTATCTAGATGCAGAACAGTGGTCTCGTGCAGCTATAGATGAAGTACAGTGGTCACCCACATCGGGAGGCATACTTTGGTTGGACATAGCATTGGTTAGACATAGCATTGGTCCGACTGGATTAAGGTTGGTGAGGGGTGCGTTAAGACGACCGGATTAAGGCTGGTGAGGGGTGCGTTAAGGGTTGGGAGAGGGTTACGGTTAGGTTTAGGTGTGTTGCCCCCTGGGAGGTTAGGGTTAGGGTGAGGGTTTGAGATATCGGACCAATGGTATGTCACTAAAGTGGTCTCATTTTTACAATAGGCGGAAATGACACATTTTTACTGCATGTATGAAACGGCATGGTTCTTGCCCCAAACTGCATGAGATTGGCATGAATGTGGCATGTCTGTACATGGGAGGCTTGTAGGTATCCATGTAACCCATTTCCATTCACGTTATATTGAAGTGACAGCTAAAGGGACCTTTTGGAAAATGTCTATGACCATTTTTCCCTCGTCAAAATGTAGTCAAACCTTGAATCAATTATGCATTTACCCCCCCTTCCTGACAAGGTCGTATGACAAGGTTGGTCCCATTGGATACCTGAGGTTGTCTAGAATCAAATGGCATCTCTATATTGGGTCTATCTCTACATTTGAGCATGCCACAGTCTCCGAAAGACGGTCTCGCCGGTGCTCCTGCCAGCAATTTCGCAGGTCTCATATAGCATACGGGTAATAAAACCTTGGAAATACACACTTTGGACCATTTTTGTTCTTGGGATGATCAAAATCTGTATATTAAAGGTCCTAAAATCCAAACTAGAAAAGAAAACGTAGGGTTGTGCGCGTGGATCCCTCCTGGATCTACCCTCTAATTTCACCTAGCCTATTGATTTGCCTACTTTTAGCAGTTCATTGAGCGTTAATATACCATAAATGTTCCTGTTATGTCACTATCCATCTCCCTCAATGCCTCATGCCAAAACGAAAACCGAAAAACTGGACATTTGTCTCAAAGTGATGTATAGCTAAGACGTTATGTAGATTTTACATTCTCTTTTTTGTATTTGTGGAAATTCACTATGGCAACCGATATGCCAGAATAAACATACACGTGCCAATATTTCAAGTGGAGAACATCAGCATTTGTTTACTATACATCTTGAAGATCGTACAAATGTAAATGTTAGAAAGAATATATCAATAGGGTGCATGGGGGAGGAGTTATTGTGATCCAGTTTAGGCACATTTTTACATTCTTTGTGTTTATTTGGATTTGTATGCAAGGTCCACACATGATGGAACCATGGCCAATTGTCATATCGATCAATTCATCATGCAAAGACAAACATGAAATGGTTTGAACGGTTTCTGTCGGATGTATAGTTCAGGAGCTATGTTGGTTTAAAGTATATATTTCTTCGCAGCCGAGAATCCAGGACAGACACACAACAATGTGGTTACAAAAAAACATATATGGGACAATAATTAGCTCGGGGGAACATCAAAATGCATTAACTAGACAACCTTATAAGGATTATAAAAAAGGTAGGTTAGAAAAATATATCTTTCGGGTGCATGGGACCCCCTCCTTCCTACCAGATCTTGTCATGAACGATATACCCCAAAAAATTACGTTGGTAAACAACATACTTACAAAGATATACAATATGAAAGCTCTTTTTTCTCTTTTTTCAATAATAGTTCAAATGGCCTCGCCTAGTCGTAGTTAGCTATTTTCACTTTTTGAAAATATATGGACTTTCAAGAAAGGTTTATACATCCATCTATCCATATAAAAGATTCTCAATATGTATTATGTGTGTGTGTGTGTGTGTGTGTGTGTGTGTGTGTGTGTGTGTGTGTGTGTGTGTGTGTGTGTGTGTGTGTGCGTGTGCGCGCGCATACGTGTGTGCGCACGTGCGTGTGTGCGTGTGTGTGTTCAGCACCTGTAAGATGGGACGTATCAGATGCCTTGGGGTGCCAGACCTTGCAGTCCAGGAGCCATGTACGTGTAATCTTTCAAAAACCAACTATCCCACACTGTATAATATATACTGTTAACTAAATACGATATGATTCATCTGTTTGTAGATCACATATTATATACTGCCATAGTGGATTATGCGAGCGTGTAAAAAAGGTTTGAACGCATTATGCACATTGAATGTTCTGGTCGACCATAAGTTGACTATATACTAAAGGAAACACAAATTGCTATAATGTTGTTTATTTTTCTTAAGGAAGTTATGATAGCAAAAAGAAGAACAGCTCTCAACTTTTGCACGTCCATATTTTAACTTGATACATGTTGTCGTACATCAATGTCCCTCCTTCATCTTACAAAACCAAAGTAGTGAAAATAGCCGAGCTGCAAGCTCACAATACCTTGCACTGAGTTGTTGTTGTTGCTTGTTGCTCTTATATACTGTATATTACTTTATTACTACTACTACTACTACTACTACTACGCTAATAATAATAATATTACAAATACTAAAAAGACTCATGAGGTGTCCCCCCGACAGCAATGAAAAGAACAGAAATCAATGAGTGAATAATAACAGCTGTGTTTTTTTTGTACTCTTGTAGCGTGCAGCGCGCCCACCACGTTCTTCAACTGTTCCAGCGTGGAACCCGGAACCAAAGGGTCTGAATGTCAGAAAAGCTGTCACACCATGGACATGGACTGTGTACGTACACGCAGGCATGCATGCATGCATGCAGGCACACACACACACACACACACACACACACACACACACACACACACGCAGAAATTTGACACGCGAGGGTGTGCTTTACCACAATACTTGGCGCGGCGGCAGTGATGCGGTCAGAAATGCGGTCGGAATAGTTTTTAATATATAGACATGGACATTGTTACCAAAAATGTATTTGACCAGTTGATTGCTCATGTGAATTCATGATGGATTATATGTATGTGTTTGAACCCTCAGGTGAGCACAGAGTGTGCGTCTGGGTGCGTGTGTCCGTCCGAGTTGGTGTCGGACGGTAAAGGAGGTTGCATAAAGCCGGCCGAGTGTCCATGCATCCACAACGGCGCCCCCTATCAGCCGGGAGCCAATATCAAGGTGGACTGTAACACCTGGTAAGACACGCAACGCAACGCAACGCAACGCAACGCACGCATGCACGCACGCACGCACGTACGCACGCACTTCCAATTTCACATTTACTTAATGCTGTATAGAGTTATCTCTCCTGGTTGGATGAAATTGGTCTTCAGCTTATTAATGTTTTTGTCTAGAAATCATTACTATGGGAACATAGAGCTATGATAGAGATATGTAACACTTGTTTTAACGATCAATCAATCGACGGCTCGGATCAATGTCATTGTAGACTTTAGGCTTCCTTCTTCACAATGAAAACACATTTCAATATCATAATCTTCTTCTTCTTCCTCCAATGTGCAGTACCTGTAAGGACCGCAGGTGGCAGTGTTCCAGTAATCTGTGTCATGGAACGTGCTCGGTCTATGGCGACGGACATTACATCACGTTTGACGGAAAACGCTACAACTTTGAGGGCAGCTGTGAATATACTCTCGCACAGGTATACAGAATAAATGAATATACTCTTAACAGTGAATATATACATATATAGTGATATGTGTGTTTGTGTCCCCTGATGTTTTCTAATGTCCCCTAATGTTTTCTAATGTTTTCCAATGTCCACTAATGTTTTCTAATGTGCCCTTATGTCCCCTAATGTTTTCCAATGTCCCCTAATGTTTTCTAATGTCCCCTAATGTTTTCTAATGTCCCCTAATGTTTTCTAATGTCCCTTAATGTTTTCTAATGTCCCCTAATGTCCCCTAATGTTTTCTAATGTCCCCTAATGTTTTCTAATGTCCCCTAATGTCCCCTAATGTTTTCTAATGTCCCCTAATGTTTTCTAATGTCCGCTAATGTTTTCCAATGTTCCCTAATGCCCCTAATGTTTTCTAATGTCCCCTAATGGTTTCTAATGTTTTCTAATTTCCCCTAATGTCCCCTAATTTTTTCCAATGTTCCCTAATATTTTTTAAATATTTTCTAATGTTTTCCAATGTTCCCCATGTTTATAATGCCCCTAATGTTTTCCAATGATCCCTAATGTTTCTAATGTTCTACCCCGGGACTACTGTGGCAGTCAGCAGAAGCTTCAGATGTTCTGTCATGTTCCATAATGTTCTGTGATGTTCTCCAGGACTACTGTGGCAGTCAGCAGGCCAGCGGGAGCTTCAGAGTGATCACCGAGAACGTTCCCTGTGGAACTACAGGAACCACCTGCTCCAAGTCCATCAAGATCTTCCTGGGGGTAAAAAAACAAACAAACAAACAAACAAACAAAAACAATACACCTTTGTCTCTGACAGTAAAACAACATCAACAACAATGATTATTAATGATACGTTGCAACCTTTGTGTTATACTTGTGTGCTTATAGAACTCAGAGTTGCAGCTAAGTGAGGGGAACTACCAGCTGGTCCAGAGCAACAGGAGCCAGACGGTCCCGTTCCACATCAGCTCCGTCGGAATCTATCTGGTGGTCCAGGCCGACAACGGACTCATCCTCATGTGGGACAAGAAGACCAGCATCTTCATCAAGATCACTCCATCATATAAGGTACAGTATTCCACCTGGTAGTCAGTATAAGGTACAGTTGCACCTATGGTTAATATTTTCCAAGTATAGCCTTTAATTACAACTGTGTTTATGTATCAAACGTATTGTCACGTCACTAGGTTTTGCAGACGTGAAACAGTGGATGCAATTAGTTTTTGTGCAGCAACCCTGTTTAGACGTGTGGTCCCCCTCTTTTTTAATTATTTAATTATTTGTATTTTCTTTGACCAAGGTAAGTCATTTTTGGTAGTCACATGGCTTTCTTTGTTTTGGGGAAATCGGCTATACCGTATCTGCCTCGATCCTGCCCTTTGTGGGCAGCGGTGGCCGAACGGTTTGCGGAGCGGTCTTGATATCGGAAGGTCGCTATAGTTCGTATATCCCCGGCCGGACCGGCACGTTAAAATTACCACCGTTGAAGTGCCACTTGGACAAAGGCATTGAACCCCCCATACCATGAAATGTTCTATGAGCAGGGCCTGGCTGTATAAACAAGTTCTTGAGCTTATATAGTCCAGTTAAACATAGTACCTTTCCTTTCCTTTGTAATAATTCTCCCCCCCTCAAACCCCCATGCAGGGCCATTTGTGCGGCCTGTGCGGCAACTACGACGGCGACGCCAACAACGACTTTGCCACCCGGAGCCACGCGGTGGTGGTGAGCCCGCCGACGTTCGGGAACAGCTGGAAGTGCGCCAGCAGCTGCCCGGACGCGGTGGCGAAGAGGAGCCCGTGTTCCGTCAACCCCTACAGGGCGTCCTGGGCCCAGAAACAGTGCAGTCTGATCCAGAGCAACGTCTTCTCCTCCTGCCACTCCGTGGTACGTAACGTGGTCTATACACAGTGATATTTACCTGACCAAATGTTAGACCGTCAGTGGTTCTGATACATTTTCATGTCAAGGACGTCCCCCAAACATCATAATTATCGTTGCTGTCGGGAGGAAACCTCATAATAAGTCATTTTTTTTAGGTTTTAGGTTTTTTTGTTTGTTGGCATAAACCAGTGCTATTGAACACCCTTTACGTCTGTGTGTTGGTTCGAAAATATTGAACCAATGGAAAGTAGTAAAAAGGGCTTTGGACATTTAAAAAAAAATCTGTACTTTACTCATTTTTGGATATTTATGACTTTCACTCCAATACATTTCAAAGACAAATTATTGTACTTTTGACTCCACTACAGTTCTATGGCAAGTACAGTATAGTATGAATTAACCTTTTATGCCGATCTTCCGGTATATATCTTAACGAGACTAAAAATGAAGATTTTTGTCGTCTGCAGGTGGATCCTACTCCGTACTATGACGCATGTGTGTTTGACTCGTGCGCCTGCGACAGCGGCGGAGACTGCGAGTGTTTCTGCACGGCTGTGGCTGCCTACGCTGAAGCATGCAATGAAGCCGGCGCATGCATCGCATGGAGAACTCCCAGAATCTGCCGTGAGTACCCCACCACACTGATTTAACCCATTTAGACCTGACGTCGAAATTAAAAAAAAAAAAGTCTTCTAAATCCTGACAGTTTTCTGAAACACCTATGTTCAGTGGCGCTCAATATTTCATGTCAAGGACCCCAAAAATGATATGTAATTGGCCGACGACCCCATCTGAAAATATGTTGTTCCAGGAACCCGTCAGAAGCAAAGATTTCAGTTAAAAAAACTTTCGCTCTGAAAGAATATATATTTTTGTCCCACACTTTCACGATTTTTCAAAAATAGCAGACCTATACAACATTCAGGTCAATACATTGATGATGTTTTTCAGCTCTGTTCTGTGACTACTACAACCCTCCCGGTGGCTGTGAGTGGCATTACAAACCATGTGGATCTCCCTGTCAGAAGACCTGCCGGAACCCCTCGGGAGCCTGCTCCTCACAGATACCTCCTCTGGAAGGTAATTTATATCATGTCATTATGATATTCATCCATTATTTATTCTTTATTTTGCACATTATAATATACATGTGTGACATATCTTGTTCCTGATTGTTTTGCTTCTTATATCCGTACAGCACTTTGGTCAATCTTGGTTGTTTTAAATGTGCTCTATAAATTCTTGTCTTAATTGTCCTTTATATATATATACCCTTTAGAGTGTAGTTTAAACAATATAACGTATGTGCACTGTTTACAGTCCGAGTCAAGTCATTTACAAGGTACAGTATATGTAATCTAGAAGGTATTGTGCGTGCCAGTGCGGGTTCTCTCTGTCTCTCTCTCTCTCTCTCTCTCTCTCTTTTTATGGTGTCGAGAGACAGAGAGCGACGAGAGAGTGCAGGAGAAACAAAGAGAAAAGCAAGAATTCAATTGGGCGGACGATAACAACATTGTGTTCTCGGAAAAACTCTTGTGTCTCGTCGTCGTCGTTCCTAAACAGGTTGCTATCCACAATGTCCTCCCGGCCAATCCTACTTTGACGAGGACTCCATGAAATGTGTGGCGAGAGAACAATGCGGCTGCTACGACCAGGACAGGAAGCACTACAACAACGGCGACAACGTGCCAAGCACAGAGAGCTGCCAGAAATGGTATGTCTTAACCCATTCTGACCTGAGATCAGATACATGCAAGGTTTCCACTGGACACACACTGCATGGTCTGATTAACCCATTCTGACCTGAGATCAGATTCTAAAAATGTCAGTCGTTCTTCGACTTTTCAAAAAATAGCAGACCTACAAGCTCGTAGCGCGCCACTCGGTGGCGCGCTATGAGCTTGTAGATCTGCTATTTTTCAATAGCTAAAGCACGACATGATGCTATAACACCAAAATGGGTGCCCGACCAAAATGGGTTAACTCATTTAGGACCGATTCTGGAGAAGAAAAAAAACATACTAAATCCTGGAAAACTTCAAATATTTATTCAAAAATGTTGCTATATGCTGTATATTATAGCAACAAGGGCTCACTCACACCTGTGTCACATGACACAACCTTGTTGCATGCCCCCCCGGCCCCCCCCCCCATGCAAAACCATCTTCAAACCATGTGACTCCCATTGGAAATGCATCGAGGCGGCCATGCGTGACACACAGAAGACACAGGACACGAGTGTGTCTTGCGTCAGTGTCTTAGGTGCATGTGAGTGAGGCCTATAAAGGGGTTCCCGTCCAGAAGGTTCAAAACAAACACCAAAAGGGGTTCCCGTCCTGAATGACCATAGTATACAACTGCTTGACACATCCAATAATCAAATATGAAAACACACCTTTAATGTTTTTGTTGTTGTTGTTGTTGTTTTGTTTTTCCCTCTCCTGAAGCATCTGTGATTCCTCGACGACCATCAAATGCCATTATGATGCTCAAGGTATGGACGCGTTACTACAAATAGCAAACTGTGTGTGTGTGTGTGTGTGTGTGTGTGTGTGTGTGTGTCATAACCACAAAATCTCTGAAAAGCTTTTGATGCTGTTGCGGACATTTCGGAAAACGGAGATATAGGGCTGGTTTGAAAGTGCCTAAAAACAAGCTATTGTTAAAAAAAAAGAAAACGTGTTTTTTTCCCACATTACAGAGTGCTATTGTACGTACAACCACAAGAGATATCACCCCGGCCAGACACTGTACAACACCACGGACGGACATGGTAACTGTATCACAGCTGTCTGTGGCTCCAATGGCACCGCTCAGAGGACGGTCTCCCCATGCCCAACAACCCCCTCACCGACCACTACACCGTTTATATTTACAACAACCCCACCAGGTATATGACACATTTTTTACTACTGTTTCTCTCATTTTCAACCTTCAAAACATTATGCGAGTATGCGTTGTCCTCTAGTGCTCATTGTAGGACGGCACTGTTTCTGTCTACTAACGCACTCTCGGTCACTCTCGTTGGTGGGAGTGGTTTCATTGGTCGGGCTGTTCAGAAACCGGCCTACCAATGGAAATTGGAATTAATTGACAAAACCCGCCTGCCGATGATGTCAATGATATGAGTAGACAGAACTGGTGCATTCGTATAATGAGCATTATTAGTGAGGACCAATTATATTTATATATATATATAATAGTAATATATATTTATAAGTAAAAAAGACGAATGGTTTCCTTCAAACTACACGACAACAGTGTTGTTAACCGATAACAAACACCTGCAATTGAGGGGAGGCATACGCGAGGGGTGCGTTAAGACGACCGGATTAAAGTTGGTGATGGGGTGCGTTAATACGACTGGATTAAGGACGGTGAGGGTGAGGGTTAAGGGTTGGAAGAGGGTTAAGGTTAGGTTTAGGCGTGCTGCCCCGTGGGAGGTTAGGGTTAGGGTGAGGGTTTGAGATATCGGACCAATGATACGTCTAAAACCAAAAGCATGTGTGTGTGTTAGTTCCCACAGGACCAACAAAGTGCAGTCCCTGCTCCTGGTCTCCCTGGTTCGACGTCAGCTTCCCCACAGTGGGAACGCCAGGAGGAGACGACGAAACCTACCAAAAGCTCCGAAAGGCTGGACACCACATCTGTGCCAAGCCCAGTCTGATCCATTGCAGAGCGGAGAAGTTCCCCAACGTGACAATAGAGGGTGTCGGTCAGGTGGTGCAGTGCGACCTGGCCGAAGGACTGACCTGCAGGTATGGATCCATGGGACCACATATAGTGACAATGTCATTTTGCGATTGTTGTGCGGGGGGGCGAAATAATTGCAATTAACGACTAAACAAAATATGCTTAAAACTATTAAAATGCCACTTATGTCAACCACTTGTACCCCAGCGTTCCTGTGGAGAACATTAGTCAAAAACTAGCTGATCTTCAAGCTCACGACGGATCGCATCACGATATATTATCAGCATCTAGATCTGCTATGTTTGGCGAAGGGATTTAGTGTAGACTCCATAAGTACAGAGCCAACTGAGGTCCAGCGTGGGACAATTTCACGACAAATTGAGATTTCCGCGATATGATTATTCTGATTGTTTTTTGTATCGTTTTTTTTTTTTGTAACAGTAATAAACGATTATCATTCAATCCCTGCCTGCAGGAATCAGGACCAGCCGGGCCCGCTGCATCTGTGCTTCAACTACCAAGTCAGGGTTTACTGTTGTGACTATGAGGCTTGTCCGACGCCATCACCAGCTCCACCTCCAACCACTACAACTACACCAGCACCAACAACAACGCCTCCCACAACTACAGAACCCTGCACAGAAACGGTGTGCGACTGGTCCAAGTGGCTCAATGTGGACTACCCCACGTTTGGTCCCAACAACGGGGACAACGAAACGATCAAGAATATAATCAAGCATGGAATCGACATCTGTGAGAAACCAGTGGCGGTGCAGTGCCAGGCTCTGTATCCCAATGGCATTGGAGTTCCCGTATCTCAGACGGAACAAAACGTTATATGCAACAACAAAGTTGGGCTTTTATGCCGGAATAATGAACAATTTCCCCCCATATGTTTAGACTATGAAATCAAAGTAAAGTGCTGCAAGAAAGTGAACTGCCCCACAACAAAACCAACACCTACCACAACAATGACAACTACACCAGTTACTACAACACCAACGACTACAACTACATCACCAGCTCCAACTCCAACCACTACAATTACAACTACAACACCAACAACAACAACACCAACCACAACAGAGCCAACTACAACACCAACAACAACACCTACCACAACAGAGACAACTACAACACCAACAACAACACCTACCACAACAGAGACAACTACAACACCAACAACAACACCTACCACAAAAGAGCCAACTACAACATCTTGTCCTGGGGGTAAAATGGCTTGTGACTGGTCAGCTTGGATCAATCTTCACACACCCACTCCTGGTCCTGATGGTGGAGTCATTGAATCCACCAAGGACATCAGCTCCGCTGGTAAAACATGTTCAGCTCCAGAAGAAATCCAGTGTAGAGCCAGCATGTACCCAACTCTCGGCCTGTCACAGTTGGGACAAGATGTAACTTGTAAACCAGACGTCGGTTTTGTTTGTTACAACAAACAGCAAGGACCTTCACAGCAGTGTTACAGTTACCAGGTCAGAGTCAAATGTTGCGATTGTCGACCATCTACGACTACAACTACACCACTACCAACTACAACAACACCTACCACAACAGAGACAACTACAACACCAACAACAACACCTACCACAACAGAGACAACTACAACACCAACAACAACACCTACCACAACAGAGACAACTACAACACCAACAACAACACCTACCACAACAGAGACAACTACAACACCAACAACAACACCTACCACAACAGAGACAACTACAACACCAACAACAACACCTACCATAAAAGAGCCAACTACAACACCAACAACAACACCTACCACAAAAGAGCCAACTACAACATCTTGTCCTGGGGGTAAAATGGCTTGTGACTGGTCAGCTTGGATCAATCTTCACACACCCACTCCTGGTCCTGATGGTGGAGTCATTGAATCCACCAAGGACATCAGCTCCGCTGGTAAAACATGTTCAGCTCCAGAAGAAATCCAGTGTAGAGCCAGCATGTACCCAACTCTCGGCCTGTCACAGTTGGGACAAGATGTAACTTGTAAACCAGACGTCGGTTTTGTTTGTTACAACAAACAGCAAGGACCTTCACAGCAGTGTTACAGTTACCAGGTCAGAGTCAAATGTTGCGATTGTCGACCATCTACGACTACAACTACACCACTACCAACTACAACAACACCTACCACAACAGAGACAACTACAACACCAACAACAACACCTACCACAACAGAGACAACTACAACACCAACAACAACACCTACCACAACAGAGACAACTACAACACCAACAACAACACCTACCACAACAGAGACAACTACAACACCAACAACAACACCTACCACAACAGAGACAACTACAACACCAACAACAACACCTACCACAACAGAGACAACTACAACACCAACAACAACACCTACCACAAAAGAGCCAACTACAACATCTTGTCCTGGGGGTAAAATGGCTTGTGACTGGTCAGCTTGGATCAATCTTCACACACCCACTCCTGGTCCTGATGGTGGAGTCATTGAATCCACCAAGGACATCAGCTCCGCTGGTAAAACATGTTCAGCTCCAGAAGAAATCCAGTGTAGAGCCAGCATGTACCCAACTCTCGGCCTGTCACAGTTGGGACAAGATGTAACTTGTAAACCAGACGTCGGTTTTGTTTGTTACAACAAACAGCAAGGACCTTCACAGCAGTGTTACAGTTACCAGGTCAGAGTCAAATGTTGCGATTGTCGACCATCTACGACTACAACTACACCACTACCAACTACAACAACACCTACCACAACAGAGACAACTACAACACCAACAACAACACCTACCACAACAGAGACAACCACAACACCAACAACAACACCTACCACAACAGAGACAACTACAACACCAACAACAACACCTACCACAACAGAGACAACTACAACACCAACAACAACACCTACCACAAAAGAGCCAACTACAACACCAACAACAACACCTACCACAAAAGAGCCAACTACAACATCTTGTCCTGGGGGTAAAATGGCTTGTGACTGGTCAGCTTGGATCAATCTTCACACACCCACTCCTGGTCCTGATGGTGGAGTCATTGAATCCACCAAGGACATCAGCTCCGCTGGTAAAACATGTTCAGCTCCAGAAGAAATCCAGTGTAGAGCCAGCATGTACCCAACTCTCGGCCTGTCACAGTTGGGACAAGATGTAACTTGTAAACCAGACGTCGGTTTTGTTTGTTACAACAAACAGCAAGGACCTTCACAGCAGTGTTACAGTTACCAGGTCAGAGTCAAATGTTGCGATTGTCGACCATCTACGACTACAACTACACCACTACCAACTACAACAACACCTACCACAACAGAGACAACTACAACACAAACAACAACACCTACCACAAGAGAGACAACTACAACACCAACAACAACACCTACCACAACAGAGACAACTACAACACCAACAACAACACCTACCACAACAGAGACAACTACAACACCAACAACAACACCTACCACAACAGAGACAACTACAACACCAACAACAACACCTACCACAAAAGAGCCAACTACAACACCAACAACAACACCTACCACAAAAGAGCCAACTACAACATCTTGTCCTGGGGGTAAAATGGCTTGTGACTGGTCAGCTTGGATCAATCTTCACACACCCACTCCTGGTCCTGATGGTGGAGTCATTGAATCCACCAAGGACATCAGCTCCGCTGGTAAAACATGTTCAGCTCCAGAAGAAATCCAGTGTAGAGCCAGCATGTACCCAACTCTCGGCCTGTCACAGTTGGGACAAGATGTAACTTGTAAACCAGACGTCGGTTTTGTTTGTTACAACAAACAGCAAGGACCTTCACAGCAGTGTTACAGTTACCAGGTCAGAGTCAAATGTTGCGATTGTCGACCATCTACGACTACAACTACACCACTACCAACTACAACAACACCTACCACAACAGAGACAACTACAACACCAACAACAACACCTACCACAACAGAGACAACTACAACACCAACAACAACACCTACCACAACAGAGACAACTACAACACCAACAACAACACCTACCACAACAGAGACAACTACAACACCAACAACAACACCTACCACAACAGAGACAACTACAACACCAACAACAACACCTACCACAACAGAGACAACTACAACACCAACAACAACACCTACCACAAAAGAGCCAACTACAACACCAACAACAACACCTACCACAAAAGAGCCAACTACAACATCTTGTCCTGGGGGTAAAATGGCTTGTGACTGGTCAGCTTGGATCAATCTTCACACACCCACTCCTGGTCCTGATGGTGGAGTCATTGAATCCACCAAGGACATCAGCTCCGCTGGTAAAACATGTTCAGCTCCAGAAGAAATCCAGTGTAGAGCCAGCATGTACCCAACTCTCGGCCTGTCACAGTTGGGACAAGATGTAACTTGTAAACCAGACGTCGGTTTTGTTTGTTACAACAAACAGCAAGGACCTTCACAGCAGTGTTACAGTTACCAGGTCAGAGTCAAATGTTGCGATTGTCGACCATCTACGACTACAACTACACCACTACCAACTACAACAACACCTACCACAACAGAGACAACTACAACACCAACAACAACACCTACCACAACAGAGACAACTACAACACCAACAACAACACCTACCACAACAGAGACAACTACAACACCAACAACAACACCTACCACAACAGAGACAACCACAACACCAACAACAACACCTACCACAACAGAGACAACTACAACACCAACAACAACACCTACCACAACAGAGACAACTACAACACCAACAACAACACCTACCACAACAGAGACAACTACAACACCAACAACAACACCTACCACAAAAGAGCCAACTACAACATCTTGTCCTGGGGGTAAAATGGCTTGTGACTGGTCAGCTTGGATCAATCTTCACACACCCACTCCTGGTCCTGATGGTGGAGTCATTGAATCCACCAAGGACATCAGCTCCGCTGGTAAAACATGTTCAGCTCCAGAAGAAATCCAGTGTAGAGCCAGCATGTACCCAACTCTCGGCCTGTCACAGTTGGGACAAGATGTAACTTGTAAACCAGACGTCGGTTTTGTTTGTTACAACAAACAGCAAGGACCTTCACAGCAGTGTTACAGTTACCAGGTCAGAGTCAAATGTTGCGATTGTCGACCATCTACGACTACAACTACACCACTACCAACTACAACAACACCTACCACAACAGAGACAACTACAACACCAACAACAACACCTACCACAACAGAGACAACTACAACACCAACAACAACACCTACCACAACAGAGACAACTACAACACCAACAACAACACCTACCACAACAGAGACAACTACAACACCAACAACAACACCTACCACAACAGAGACAACTACAACACCAACAACAACACCTACCACAACAGAGACAACTACAACACCAACAACAACACCTACCACAACAGAGACAACTACAACACCAATGACAATAATAACGGGCGTACCACCCACCCCACCACCAACCAGACCGATCATTACATGCGAATGCCATCATAATGGAGCAACAGTTCCTGTTGGTATGTATGCATACAAGTTCAAATTATTATCTTACCGTATACCACATGAAAAATTATGTCTAGCTTAATTTAAATATATTGCATACTGTATGTGGCAATTTATTTAGTTGTATGCTGTGTGACACTGCATGTCACACAGCATACAATAAGAACCCTCTGTTCTCCTTAAATATATTATTATTGTTGCTGTTGGGCAGAAACCTCTTATCTCCATATTCAAACTTTGTGTGAGTGCGTGTGTGTGTGTGTGTGTGTGTGTGTGTGATTTTTTTTCTTTGCTTTTTTTTCAAAAATCAATAGGGTCCGCTTATATTTAAGACATCCCATTATTCTGACCATTACGTATAGTGTGATGTTTGGGTTAGGGTGAGTACAGGCATCAGTAGAAGACATAAAAGCTCGCTTTGTTTGCATTTTTTTCTTTTTTAAATTTGAACGCTGAATTAAAGTCACAGTTTTGTACATGACGACGTTACCGCCTCGACAGAGACAACAAGGCAATATATATATATATATATATATATCTACTGTATATAGCGTTGCAGTGTTATGAGCTGATCCATTTCATCAATGTCTTTTTCCCCAATTCCGCCTTTTTTTAGGGTCGCTCGTCTACAATGTCTCTGACCACGACGGCTGCACGTACACGGGTTACTGCCAACAAGTAGACCCCGTCCACTGCCGAGTAGAGGTCCGCAACCTCACCTGTCCTACGACTACGCCTAGGCCTACGCCAGCAACCACACCTTCCACCACCACCACCGCGCCGCAACCTACATCTACCACCACCCCACAACCTACACCACCACCACCAACAAAAGCATGTGTCGTTTCTGACAAAATATATAAGGTATATACGGGCAGCAATTATTCCAAGGGTTAGAATACTTGAATAATGTACATTTTGTTGCTCTATGTATAGACTCCCTTAAAAAGAAAACTTTGGACACGTATCTTCGCTCGATTACTTGTCCCCTTCGATAATGCCCAATTGTTGTTGGTTTTTTGTAAGCCATTTTTCACCGATTATCTAATGTGATCCTGGGGCTCTACACACCCTCCTCCAACCTGGGGAGTACAACGGACTTGAACTCATGCTTCATTCATGCATGAGTGTCCCAAGTTGCTCCTTTACATCTGACAGGGGGGGGGGCAGTTTCCCTGGTTGGACGTAGCGCGTGGAAGGAACACGTTATTCCAACCAGTTCCTTTCCCCTCCATCAGGCTTTTGTTTTATATAGTTTGTTAAAGGTGATTAGTCAACTTTAAGGTATAACTTGACGTAAGAATCGTGCCATCATGGAATGAGCAACATAGCTTAACCGTCCCGGTACCGCTCCCAAAAATATGACAGAATCACCCCATATGTTCCTGTTGGTATTCACTCTAGTCTTGAGCGACCCGCGCCCGCCGGCACACACACATGCCAGTCACATGACTAGCACCTGAAACACAATACCAATTGACTGGCAAAAGAATGAAGTGTCTTGGCCAGACTTTACACTTGATTTTATCACCTTAGTAAACATTTCAAACACTTTATATTTTCAATCGCTAGTGTAGTTCTTTTATTTTAATTATTATTATTATTATTATTATTATTATTGCGACCGCATCCCTGATGATGTCACGTGATGTCACGAGGCATCATCAGAGATGGAGATATCTGATGTATGTTGATCCCTGATGTCATCAATAATACCCTACACTACAGTAGCCTACTATTAACGTCTATCTTTGTGATTGGTTCCCATACAGAGCGGTGAAATTTGGATGGAAGGCGATTGTCTCCAAGCGATGTGTACCGACGGAGCGATCTCTTATAAGAACCTGGGCGCGGATTGTGCCAAACCTCCGGTGTGTGAAAACAACTTCCGTCCCGTCACCGTCAATGAGTCTGAGTGCTGCAAACAGCAGACATGTCAATGTAAGTGCCTGTAACTGCCATTGTTAAGTCCTAACTGTTACCGGGGACAATCTCACTTGTATACTGTAGGTTGTAGGTTGTAAGTGGTTCCCAAAAGTGGGGGTCCGGCGGGGAGCGTCCTTGAGGGAGTTCCAGTAGTTTTGAACCAAGTGGACCCTTAATGGGACTGTATAACTCTGAGAGTGTACACAAATGGGACCCGTCATTCCATTTGCACACTCTCAGAGTTAAATTGACGGTGTGATTTCTCTTTGACAATATAAATTGGGGGCCGGTCCCATGGGGGTCCCATCCGTAGCCAGATGCATGTCAAACTGGGGGGGTCTGTGAAATTGAACGGGTTGAGAATCTCTGCTAGACTAGAGAGAGCCGTATGGGAGGTCCCTGGCATATCTCTTCAAAGGGGGGGGGGGGGGGGGGGTCCGTGGGCTGATTAGTGTCAATTTGGGGGGTCCTTGACATGAAAAGGTTTGTGAACCACTGCTGTAGGTAGTACAGTATATATAGTAAGACACAAACAGCCCAATAAACTCGTTCGGTTCGGCTGGCAAATGACGTCAGAATGACTTCAGAACATCCCCCACCCTCCGAGATGTTCTGCCTTAGCCGAAGTGTATATAGTTTGGGCTACTGTGATTGGTCAGAAGTTGGTCGGACATTCGAGGTGGCGCAAAGGCTGTTGTTTAAAACTAAATTTAAAACTAAATTATATTTAGTTTTGTTTCTGCACTCAGTCCATTCAGAGAAATGGCTTCAAAATATACTTCAAGTACCAAAAGTAAAAGTACTCGTTATGCAAAAAAATGTCCAGTCTCAATTTTTCATTTTTTTTCATATAACAATATTTTGAAAAGAGCATCGCGATCGCGAGTGACATGAGAGCAATGGAACGAGCTGTGACTGTCTTGCGAGGCCGATTGATCGATCAGATTAACTGGGTGGACACCTGGACGAGCGTACAAACTTTTTTTTTTTTGGGGGTCTTTTCTGCCTTTATTCATAATTTCAACACTAAACTCTTTTGTTTTCCCCACATAATGAGAGTGAGAGTTGCCGACGCCGATTCATTCGCGTGCTTTAGTCGAACGTGTGTCGCTAAGATGAATTTGAACGTGTGTGTGTGTGTGTGTGTGTGCGTGTGTGTGTGTGTGTGTGTGTGTGTGTGTGTGTGTGCGTGAAGGCGTCTGCTACGGCTGGGGCGACCCCCACTATGTCACCTTCGACGGCACCTACTACAACTTCCAGGGCAACTGCTCCTACTGGCTGGTGAAGGAGATCGTCCCCAGGTACGACTTCAGCGTCCTGATCGACAACTACTACTGCGACCACCACAACGCCCTCACCTGTCCCGGCACCATCGTGGTCTACTACAAGAGCTACAAGATCCTGATCACTCAGAAGGACATAGATGGACACGCCGTCAACATGGTAGCAAAATGCCGCCGTTATAGCATGCCGTGCACAGTAACTAAGTACAATTTTGAGGCATTTTTACATCTCAGGGGCAAATATTAATACTTTTGCTCCACTACAATTATTTTAGTTACTAGTTACTTTGTAGATTTTGATTATTATTATTATTACGAAACATGCATTACCCACTTCAGCCCTATATATACACATTCCGGCCATTTGAAAATAGCAAAATCTACTCACGATGGATTTTTTTTTTGTTGTTCACCCACAAAACGACTTATTTACTATCAATTACACACAAACCATGAAGTCTTGAATTCAGTGAAATCTTTGTTTTTGGCACATTTCTGAGACAATGTGATGACCGGCGGAGTCTCCGGTATAGTCTCTCCCACTGACTGTACCAAAAGATTGGCTCAGGGATGTGACAAAAACAAAGAAAAAAAGCTTTCAAATAATGCTTCTCAGAACCCAATTTGGTCCCTTCTCAGGAGGCGGAAATATCAACCAAATTCTTCTCCCATTTTCTAACCCTTATTCACTCACTCATGCCCCTAAAAAAAAATACAATAAATAGCCGACACATGCTCACAATGTGAGGAAAAACGTGTGAACAACTTTAAGAAACTTTGACCTTTTGAGTTTTTTGTTTTTTTTGACCCTTTTGAATTGGTTGTATATAATATATATATTTTTTTGTTCTGAAATCTTTTTTCTTTTTTTTTTAAATCTTAGATTTTCGTGAACGACATGCGCGTGAAGTCTGCCGCCTACAAGAACCAGTACTTCATGATCACCACCACGGGCATCGAGACGCTGCTGATGATCCCGGCCATCGGTGCCAAGGTCACCTTCTCCGGCCTCATCTTCAGCATCTCCCTCTCCTGGGAGCTGTTCCACGGCAACACCCAGGGACAGTGTGGTCAGTGCACTCTATTCACTATGCAACACCGTGCAGGGACAGTGTGGTCAGTGAACTCTATTCACTATGCAAAGGGATATAATCGCCGCTGCAGCCAGTTGTTGAGAAATAACACCCGACACAGGTGGAGCTGAGGTGTTTAATCATCCTGAAGGGGTTTAATTTAACTACAGCCATGGCGACAATAATCCTGGCATATTAACGGCTACTTAAGAAATTAATTACTATAATAAAATATATAATATATATATACTGTAGGAGGGCTGTGGCTCATGGTAGAGCAAGGTCGTCCAATGATATCCCTGGGGGTCGGCTGTTCAAATCCACGGCTCCTCCTCCTCCTGTGCGCACATGTCAAAGTGTCCTCGGGCAAAAGACACCGAAGCCTATACTATTGCCTCCAATGAGTCGGCCGGCGCGAGCTCGCCACCGTCGGTGTGTGAACCTGGGATAGTGAGGACGCTGCAGGTGTCGACTGTTCGCCGCTTCACCTCCCCCAATGTATGAATTAATGGACCACTGTAAAGCGCTTTGAGCACTAAAAATGCAATTCATATATAACGGGTGATGTGGTTTCCATTCATAGGTACATGTGACAACAACCAGAGTGACGACTGCATGCTGCCCAGTGGGGAGATCGTCAAGTCCTGTCCCCAGATGGCACACGAGTGGCACCTCAACAGCACCTGCAACGTCCCCATCCCCCCCACGCCCCCACCCGTCCACTGTGATCCCCCGATCTGTGATATCATCAATAGCAGGTGTGTGTATACGTGTGTATGTACTGTGTGTGGGCAAAAAAAACTGTATAGCTGTGGTTATAAAGTTGGTCAAAGTGATTATTATTGCGGTGTCTTTTGTAATATAGTCATCTCAATCTACAAAATAACTAGTAGCTAAAGATCTCAAATAGTTTGAAGGAGTGGAGTAAAAAGTGCAACATTTCCCTCTGCGATGTAGTGGAGTAGAAGTAATAATAATAATACTAATAATAACTTTATTTATATAGCACCTTTCAAGACAAAGGTCACAGAGTGAGTAAAAGTAAAATACTGATAACAATGGGAATACTCCATTAAAGTAAACAAAAACAAATCAATAACAATAATTGAGTAAATGTACTTTAGTTGCTTTTTGGCCTCACTCACACGCAAGACACGCTTGTGTCCTGTGTGTTGTGTTGTGTCATGGCCGCCTCAATGCATTTCCAATGGGAGTCACATGGTTTGAAGAAGTTGCATGTTGTGTCATGAAACCATGTGACTCCCATTGGAAATGCATCGAGGCGGGCCATGACACACAGAAGACACAGGACACAAGTCTATATGTCTTAGGTGTGAGCGAGGCCTTATTTATCACACCACGTTAAACATTTCGGTCCGGTCGGCGGTCCCCTTTTTATTTTGCAGCGTGTTTGCAAAGTGCCACAAGCTGGTCCCCTTCGCGCCCTTCCTGAAGGCGTGCAAGTTCGACGTGTGCCAGATGAACGTGAGCGTCATCGGCTGCACCAGCCTGCAGACGTACGCCGAGGCCTGCGCCGAGGCCGGCGTGTGTGTGGACTGGAGGAACGCCACCGACCGTCACTGTGGTATAAGCTTTTCGCCTGGTTTATTTTGGTGTTTTTAAACGTTACGTTATAATTTAAGCTATTGGAAAAATAGCAGATCTATACAAGCCCACCACGTCGGTGCTGCGCGCCATGTAGCTTGTGAGTCTGACATTTTTTTTGGCGCAAATTTTGGAATATATTTCTTTTTTAACGTTTTTAACTCAAATCTTTGCTTCTGGTGTGTGTGTGTGTGTGTGTGTGTGGGGGGGGGGGTGGTCCCTGGAACAACATATTTTCAGATTGGGGTCGTAGGCCAAATAGTAAATACATATAATTATTGGGGTCTTTCACATGAAATATTGAGCACCACTGATATAGGAATCTAAATGTTGACGTCAGCAGGCCTAAATGGGTTAATTCACCCGCGGTCAATGTGGCGGTAGTAATAATAATACATATATATAATAATAATAAAATAATACAGGAACGTAACTTCCGGCTTTGATGGGCGATGTCACGCGCACACCCTCCATTTATAAAGTCAGTATAGTGCTAGGTGAGTGCGGTCAGTATTTAGCCTTCGATAGCCACAGTGTGAGGCGTATGACCTTGTTTAAATGACTGACTGACTGACTGCGGAGGCGCTTTTTCACTGTGCAAACGCTCGCCGTTTATTTCACTCCTTGATAGTGTGATTGACATGAATGGCAGCTGCGTCAAGCTGTATCTTCAATTACAGCGCTAACATGACATCAGCCGAAAGGCTTATACGCCACGGTTTTGATGCATATCTCTGCTTCTCTGTACACAGATTATAAATCGTGCCTCAAACCCAAGGTGTACGAGGCCTGTGGTCCCTGTGTGGAGCCCACGTGTGATTTCAGGTACTGTATAGGCTTTTTTTCCCACTGCGTCTTTTATCCTGTTGGATTAAACAAAGGTATTAAAGGGACACTTCACCCTTTTTGCAAAAGAATATATGTTAATGACGTTTAGGAGCTTTAGAACACTTTCCTGGGGGTATTTATGTGTGTAATGTGTGGTTTTAGATATTTTAGATTGTAGCAGTGAGCCTGTTGTCTCTGATGTCATGGACACTGGGCTCACTTCCTTCCTGGACTACATGTTGTCTCAGTAAGACAGCTCTCCCCCCTATCCACAAGGAGGAGCAGTGCACCAAAGAATTATGGGAATTGTAGTCCAGGAAGGTAGTGAGACCAGTGTCCATGACATCAGAGACAACAGGCTCACTGCTACAATCTAAAATATCTAAAACCACATATTACACACATAAATACCCCCAGGAAAGTGATCTAAAGCTTCTAAACATCATTAACATATCTTTTTTTGCAAAAAGGATGAAGTGTCCCTTTAAGTGATTTTCCTTGGTTAAAATGATGTGTATCTCTATATTCTGCTTGTAACAGGAGTCTCCATGGCTCTCCAGCTCTTTAA